>NW_027133905.1:0-273039 GCF_037392515.1 Haliotis asinina
TATGGTTCCACCATGTAAAATTCCCCTGGCTGGCCGCCATGTTGAAGGAGCTCTCCGCAGTGTTGATTAACTTGTTGTTCTCCAATAACTAAGCAACGGAAAATGTAATCAGAAATTTTGTGATTTAGGTAAGATGACCCCTCAAAATGCGGAAAATTTCCCCTCTATCTTACGAAAATTAAATGCAAGAAAATCATTTATGCCAAACTACACATGGAAAGAACATCAAGTGTCCGAATACTTTTACCACGACTCTGTAGCTCTTTCTAGCCGAAGTAACAATAATTTAATTACAGCTGTCCGGAGTTGGAACTACACTACTCTCCCCCGCTACCAGACATTTAGTGTCTGCCTTACTGGCGCTTAGCTATCCTCATGACGTCATGGCGACGGTCGCGTCAGTCACCTGACATACAGTAGTATTATTTGTCAGTGAAACACCGCTGTCTTTAGTACTGTAAACTAAATCCGGAATATTTCGTTGCCAGTATGCACACACCCTCTAAAACAGTACACATTGATGTGTGTTAACGGAAAGTAGATGTCTGACATGCCCTTTTCAGTTAGATAGCCCTTCTGTTCATTCCGAGCAGACGTTTGTCAACATGAGATATCACTTACTATGTGCAGACGTGTTTTTCGGCTACAAATGTTATGACGTCAGCATCGCCGGGCATGACGTCACCCCTGCTTGACTAACGTAGCGGTGAGGTGGCGTTGACATGGCTGTGGGAGGTGACGCTTGCATGTACTTTTGGAGGGAATCCTGCGCTGCGGGCACGGCACGGCACGGCACGGCACGGCACGGCACGGCACGGCACTCCTTGGATGGTCACATCTAGTCGTATATCTGTCAATATGTCGTAATAATGTTTTATGGCCATGACGTTTGAGGGTGCTGTTGGTGGTGGTGGTGGTGGTGATGGGGTGTGTGTGTTGAGGGGTGGATTGACGTTCCCATGCACGAGGGCTAGTGGGGAGTGTGTGAGTTAGTGTTCCATATACACCCGACGTATCCTGTAATACGCATCTGCGATATTTCAAACGCTTGCTAGTGGCCGTTACGGCTCCCTACGTACGGCTGAAAGTAATTTTCACCACCACAAACTGTGCACGTTAAGCCAAACCCTGTACTCTTTGGGGAAACTTTATCATGCTTTCATAACTTGATAATTATGTAATAACGCGATCTAAAACTCGGAAATGTTATAAGAATAGCGCAAATGTTCGATGTTATTTAGTATGTTTTGGCATCACATGGACTACCATTTCACCAAACAATGTGATACCAGGTGACATTATTGCAATATATGCATGTGTATAATACTCCATATTCACGCCACGGCCATGTTGGCAACGAAAGCGAAGCTGTCCAAACATTTTGAAACACCCCTTCCCGAAAATGAGCTGACAATTAGAGAAGTGGAAGGTTCATCGCCACTGACGGACCAGTTGCAATATGTGACCGAAAGTCTGTAAGTTGTCCCTATATAAATTCGAAACAACGGACAAAAAGTTGTTCCGTCACCTGATATGAGAGTGGGACACTCTCACATGAATCCAGTGCGCAGCCAGGAACACGCAGATCTACGAGTGGTGGTTCAACATCACAAATTGAATACAAATTAGTCTTTTATAGCAAAGAAATTGGTGATGATGAAAGTTATGAAGCTTTTGGAGTACAAGGTGGCAAACTTTGTAGTGACATCTCGGACTCACCAAATGAGAGTATTGACGAAGGTTTTGAAAATGATATGGCCGAAACCATTCAAAGATTAGCATGATTGTAGATTAATTGTTTGAGGGACGTTGGTAGATTTTCAGAATGGAAAATATTCTGTCACATGTTAGCCGACAAAACATTCCATGCAACAGAAAACATCTCCTTCCCTTTATTCATGGATGCTATCACATGTTTTATTTAACACAACGAATATGTGGTAAAATAAACATGTCATTGTCTAATGGAAAACAGATTGCAAACTGTTCCACGGTCTGTTTATCTTGTTTGTTTCTGGAAATGAAAACCTTGGTCAGTATGACGTCAGCACGACCAGCAACACTGTCACACCGCAACAGGGTCAATTTTGCCGCTAGTGTATGTCAGCTGTGTGACAGGGAACATTTCCTCTTGATGCCAGTACAGAACAGGGAACGTTGAATCTTCACGTTTTTTCAAATGTATACAAAAGTATAATTCTGGAACTGTACAAAATCAAAAACCAAAAACAATGGCACATTTCCCGCAATGAGTCCTTTCGTGTTGTCCAGGTTTCTTCAATCTTAATCTCGTTTTCCCTTGTTTAGGCATTTTGACATGATGTCATCTTTAGGACAGAACGAAATATGGTAAAACAAGAAAAGATATGGTCAAAATGGTTAAATTGTTGTTTTTGCACTGCTTACATCTGTGTGATGTGATGTACTCGATACACTGACAATGCCACAATCAGTTCCATGAGGCTACACAGTCGTTCCAAAACATGGGTGTACAGAATGTCTATACAAAATGTCAAGTCACAAGAATAAAGAATCGAATGGATATTGGCAGCCCGCAACCGATTTCGAATGGTCTGTGAGGACAGTCGACCCTTAAACATCTCAGCCCTGTGCTCCGTTGTTCAAAACAACCTTATCTCTAAGGTCAACCTTATCTCTAAGATTTCAACCTTAGACCTTTACTAAGGTTAGCCTCCGGTTGCACGAAACAACCTCAGCTAAGGTTAACCTTAAGTTGCGGTTGATAACTAAGGTTGGTTCGACCCAACCTTAGCGTCTTTAAGGTTGGAAAGGGAATATGGCGGCTGCTTTTATTTTGAGGAAGCAGAGAGTGTACAGAAATGGGAATGTCAAAAATAGCATATTAATGATCACTGATATCAAGTTTCCATGAAAACCAGTTATGATAATTCTGAAACGTCGCCCATGAACCAAGAATTGGTTGGGATGTTTTCGAAAATACACTTAGTGCGCTTTCCGCCATATTGGATAGTGTTTACAAAATCACGTTTCGACAAGGCCGATATTGAGACGCCTATTGTATGACGTATACTTCATAGTCTGCTGCGACAAATGCATCATTGAATTCTCCACACATCATAGAATCAAATTACAAATTGTCTTTGTCACCAACACCAACAGTCTACATAAAACGAACGAGAACGAACGAGGCGCTCGAAAGACTGTGCGTTTCAAATGTAAACTAAGAAAAAATCCGATTTTACAATACGTGATATTTTCGGAAATTTTCCAGCATCCAGCAGTGTAATCATTGCTTACAATGGTTAAGTACGCCTAGAATATTAAGTTGAAGAGTATCGCAGCAAGAAATAGCAAGTTAAAAAAATATACAATGCAATCATTTAATGATTCATAAGCAACTGTCAAAGTTTCCGTGCAACGTGACGCCATGACTGACGCAAAATCAAGCAGAACGACATCGGTACTTATCGGCATTTCTGGCTTCTCCCGTCATTTACATTGAAAACGATAAAAACATATAACAAAACACAGATACTCAGAATAATTCTGATTAGTTACATCTCAAATTTATGTTCAAAAGATCCCTGAATCAAGGCAAGAGTCCTCACAAAATCCGATGTACCCTTGTCAGCAAAGCCGCCATTTTGAAAGAAACCGGTCATGGGTAGTGATGTCACACGTCAACATTGTTGCACATATTAGGCAATTTCTTTGAGGTGAAAGTCGGTTGAACAAGAGTAAACACAATGTTCATAACATTCCGATTGCACTTTCAGTATTGTGATGTATATTTTGCGTATTTTGACCAGGTGCGAGTTTGTCAAAAACGTTTTGAAACATATTTTGAAAGCAACTAGGATATCTAACTCAATATTTATACGAAAACTGCTTAAGAATATATAACAGGTCATGACTTAATTTGGACAAACCTTACGTACACAATCTAACAGTTCTCTCTTTTTACCTTTCATTACATACCTATGAAGAGAAATAACATAATCATAAATGTTTATATCCTAAATGAACAATCATTTACCCTAAATTGATGCCACGTGTGCACGTGTTGCATACAATAAGATACGTGATAAAACCGTCTAATTGTTGATATATTCAGGACACTATTTCGTTTTGTCTAAAGTGTGTTGAATTCTGGCACAGTAGCCGAGACCTTTCATATATTCAATGGAAATTAGGTGAGATATATACAGCAAAGCAGTGTCGTCTTTTTCCGACGTCACAAAATGCACAAAACATGCCATGACGTCAACTAAAATGTTGCATCATTTTCAGTTATGTTATTATATAATGTCATTACATTTGAAGATGTGTCTGTTACTCCGTTAGTAGTGATGTAAAATTAATCAAAATACATCTACACAAACAGGAGAATTTGGGAATCGAAGAACTAAATTATGTATTACCATCCAAATCGATTTCTCATGTAGTACATTGGTATCTTTCTTTACAAACTGTGAAACTACAAAAAAGTCTCCGCTCACATTGGGGAACTTTGTATTGGAATAGGTTTGTTCACTGTGTACAAAACATTACGAAAATATACTGTCCGTATTCACAACAAATTCTCTCCATGTGATCTTAGTTACACTGACCTTATGTAAATCATAGCAGGGTTATGTCCCTTATGTTTATGCGTGCATCATGTTCCTGTGGACGTCATAGAAGAGAATCCATTTTTGACATTTATTGCGGACCATTTTTAATATTGGGCGTATAACGTTGTGCATTAACACATAAATTCATTTCATATACACTTACAGGCCCCCCTAAGTAATTGAAGGAATTACAGCAAATTTGAAGGAATTGCATCTCAAATGTAAACAAACGCAGCCCACTCGCGAAACAATTGCAGCGATATCGGTAGTTTAGCGGTAATAACAGAAACACATCGGCCCTATCGGAAGCAATGTCGGTAATACTGGAAACACGATCGGCCATCTTCGGAGATCTTTCGGTCGCGAGCGGAAACTCACGCAGCAAAACATGGCGTCGTTGGAACAAGCACCCGTCTCGGTGAGATTTGTTTTTAGTTCCTACTATTACATTTTCATACTTATCCATCTTTGACCACCCGCGTTGAATGCGTTTAGGTATGAGGTGTTGTCGGGGCAATAGCTTATGTTTTTAGGAAAAGATTGTCACTGCAGAAGAGTGTCACAAGTCATGCCCCTGGAGATTGTTTACATCTGAACATCGAAGTCGTGCCGATGATTACGAACATCATGAACGTGCGCCATGAAGAAGTTTATGAGCCATAATTTTTCTTGCTACGAAGTGCAATTGACAAATTTAAACACATTTTACAAAAAAAAATGATGTTATATCTGGCGCACGTTCGTAATCATCGGCACGACTTCGATGTTCAGATGTAAACAAACTACAGGGGCATGACTTGTGACACTCTCCTAGAGTGACTATCTTTTCCTAAAAACATAAGCTTTTGCCCCGACAACACCTCATACCTATACGCATTCAACACGGGTGGTCAAAGATGGATAAGTATAAAATTGTAATAGCAGGAACAAAAAACAAATCTCACCGATACGGGTGCTTGTTCCAACGACGCCATGTTTTGCTGCGTGAGTTTCCGCTCGCGACCGAAAGATCTCCGAAGATGGCCGATCGTGTTTCCAGTATTACCGACATTGCTTCCGATAGGGCCGATGTGTTTCTGTTATTACCGCTAAACTACCGATATCGCTGCAATTGTTTCGCGAGTGGGCTGCGTTTGTTTACATTTGAGATGCAATTCCTTCAAATTTGCTGAAATTCCTTCAATTACTAAGGGGGGGGCCTGACTTATGTCGTTCTGACATTAGGCTGTATTTTCTTCGCTCACACTTTTCGTAAAGATGATGAATTTTAAAAATCGTAGCAGAGTGCTCTTATTGGTACACGATGAAAACGGAGAAATTTAATGATTTTTAACGCACACAAAAGTTTTGGACAACATTTAGCGGTCTCTATTTCTCAAATCCTTGAGGTTGTCGTAGTTATATTTATACCAACGGATGGGAAATTAAATATTCTACGTTTCTGTTTAATTTTATAGCCGTACACAGATCCATGACTACGCTAGCGCAATTCTCGCACAACGTTCACTTTTCAAACCTTATGAAAATGTGCGCCTGAAAAAGAAAATCGGCATCCACAGGTTAAGGTTACGGCTAAGGTTGGAGCCCAAGTTAAGGTTGCCCTAAGGTTGTTTTGTGCAACAGGCGTACCTTTTTCTTAATGTGATCGTAACTGTAACCTTAGTGCTTAAGGTTGATCTTAGCTAAGGTTGTTTTGAACAACGGGGCGCAGGTTCGTGTAGCTGGCAGAAGACTGTCACGTAGGTGACGTAGGTCTTGTTCTGCTCGTGACGTCACACGGGACGACCCGAACTTCGGCGATCAGAAGTGGTGCTAGTTTGTATGACGGCTGCATCCCATTGCTCTTGCGACGTCAGTAACTGATCTTCCCGCCTGCAACATGCCAACGGCACGTTCACGTTGCACATTTGACAATCGTGCCATTAAAAGTACCGTTAGAACTGTTGATTAAAAAAGTTTTTTTAATTCTTGAGGCCAATGCAAACACGTGCACATGAAGAAAACTTCGATTCGATGATCACGTGATTACTGCACGTGCAAAACCTGATTTGGCACTAACGTCATTTGCACGACGAATGGATGGTTTGAGTGTGTTTTGCTAACGTTTTCCCAAGAGTCGAAAGATAGGGATCCCATTTCGGATGCATATATGTATCATCAGAAAAAAATTATTCATTATTTTTAAAAGTTACATTTTGTGAAGTTTCTTATTTGGCTCAGTATACATTATCCGTAATGAAGTAAAATGCGTATTCCAAACAATAACAGTACTGCTTGGTTTATGTGCGTGCATGTAGTGTGTTTGTTGATCACGGCATTTGTCTGCAGAAATGCAGAAACTGCAAGAAACAGTATGTCAAGGTCCTAATGCATCGGGGCACCCATGAAGAGCCAACTCCTCGTGGTGGGTGCTGGGTAACGCTAAGTACACTTCTCCCGTGTGGACCCGGGACAGAATGTGTCCACAGCACCCTACTGCTGGTCGTAAGACCAAATCTGGCAACCTGTCACGTATGTTCTCGTCACGATATGGCTGCAATATTGCCGATGTGATGTTAAATATTCACTCACTCACTCACTCACTCGCTCCCTCCCTCCCTCACTCACTCACTCACTCACTCACTCACTCACTCACTCAAATGGATCGGGGGTTCCTTTACTGACCATGTCGCTCAGACTTGGAACATGTTGGCATGTTTTTTAGCTCCCACACACGTGTATACAGGTGCTGACTCGTAGACACAATTGCAGACAGTTTCTGGCCCGTCCACACAACTCCATCGCAGGTGAAGTCCTGCTGATTCCTGCTTCAGTTAGGTTTCGTATCACAAATGTTCAACATTTTATAGAGACAGAAAGTGAGGCTATAGTGCTGACGGATAACGTTCCGTTCCTGGAGTTTAGTGGTTAGCCATCCGAGGGCAGGGCTGGGCTGGGCTGGGCTGGGCTGGGCTGGGCTGGGCTAGGGCTAGGGCTAGGGTTACCGCTAGGGTTAGGGCTAGGGCTAGGTTTGGGCTAGGGTTAGGGTTACCGCTAGGGTTAGGGTTACCGCTAGGGCTAGGGTTAGGGTTACCGCTAGCTAGGGTTAGGGCTAGAGCTAGAGCTAGAGCAGGGCTAGGGCTAGGGTTAGGGTTAGAGCTAGAGCTAGAGCTACTGCTACTGCTACTGCTAGGGCTAGGGTTAGAGCCAGGTTAGGGTAGGGTTAGGTTAGGTTAGGTTAGGTTAGGTTAGGTTAGGTTAGGTTAGGTTAGGTTAGGTTAGGTTAGGTTAGGTTAGGGCTAGGGTTAGGGTTAGGGCTATGTTAGGTTAGGGTTAGGGCTAGAGCTAGCGCTAAAGCTAGGGCTAGGGTTAGGTTAGGTTAGGTTAGGTTAGGTTAGGTTAGGTTAGGGCTAGAACTAGGGTTAGGTTAGGTTAGGTTAGGTTAGGCCTAGAGCTAGGGTTAGGGTTAGGGCTATGTTAGGTTAGGGTTAGGGTTAGGGCTATGTTAGGTTAGGGTTAGGGCTAGAGCTAGCGCTAAAGCTAGGGCTAGGGTTAGGTTAGGTTAGGTTAGGTTAGGTTAGGTTAGGTTAGGTTAGGTTAGGTTAGGTTAGGGCTAGAACTAGGGTTAGGTTAGGCCTAGAGCTAGGGTTAGGGTTAGGGCTATGTTAGGTTAGGGTTAGGGCTAGAGCTAGAGCTAGAGCTACTGCTACTGCTGGGGCTAGGGCTAGGCCTAGGCCTCGGCCTAGGGTTAGAGCCAGGTTAGGGTTAGGTTAGGTTAAGTTAGGTTAGGTTTAGTTACGTTACGTTACGTTACGTTACGTTACGTTGCGTTAGGTTAGGTTAGGTTAGGTTAGGTTAGGCTAGGTTAGGTTAGGTTAGGTTAGGGCTAGAGCTAGGGTTAGGGTTAGGGCTATGTTAGGATAGGATTAGGGTTAGGGCTAGAGCTAGAGCTACTGCTACTGCTGGGGCTAGGGCTAGGCCTAGGCCTCGGCCTAGGGTTAGAGCCAGGTTAGGGTTAGGTTAGGTTAAGTTAGGTTAGGTTTAGTTACGTTACGTTACGTTACGTTACGTTACGTTACGTTACGTTGCGTTGCGTTAGGTTAGGTTAGGTTAGGTTAGGTTAGGTTAGGTTAGGTTAGGTTAGGTTAGGTTAGGTTAGGGCTAGAGCTAGGGTTAGGGTTAGGGCTATGTTAGGATAGGATTAGGGTTAGGGCTAGAGCTAGAGCTAGAGCTACTGCTACTGCTGGGGCTAGGGCTAGGCCTAGGCCTCGGCCTAGGCCTAGGCTTAGAGCCAGGTTAGGGTTAGGTTAGGTTAGGTTAGGTTAGGTTAGGTTAAGTTACGTTACGTTACGTTACGTTACGTTACGTTACGTTACGTTACGTTACGTTACGTTAGGTTAGGTTAGGGCTAGAGCTAGGGTTAGGGTTAGGGTTAGGGCTATGTTAGGTTAGGATTAGGGTTAGGGCTAGAGCTAGAGCTAGCGCTAAAGCTAGGGCTAGGGTTAGGGTTAGGTTAGGCTAGAACTAGGGCTAGAGCTAGAGCTGGAGCTACTGCTATGACTAGGGTTAGGTTAGGTTAGGTTAGGTTAGGGTTAAGGTTAGGGTTAGGTTAGGGTTAGGGTTGGTTCTAGGGTAGGGTAGGGTAGGGTAGGGTAGGGTAGGGTTAGGTTAGGTTAGGTTAGGTTAGGTTAGGTTAGGTTAGGTTAGGTTAGGTTAGGGCTAGGGTTAGGGCTATGTTAGGTTAGGATTAGGGTTAGGGTTAGGTCAGATAACTGAGTAGGTATCTGTGTATACTAACATTGTCAATGTGCGGCTGTTTGTATATATTCTCCTCGCAGTGTTAGTACCTGGAACGTCACACTTGAAGGAACTGAGTATCCATAGAACTTGCAAGTTAGTCTGTCTTACACGCCAGAAGCACATTATTTGGCCTAGATTTGGTCTAGATTTCCTCAGGTTCGGGGCCCGAATCTGTGGTCTCCCGGGAGCTCCGTTTCAATTAAAATGGGTTTGTTTGTTACTATCAAAATTATATATATTCAGAGACTAAGCCTTAGTCTACTTGCAGGTTTTCCATAGATCTTTAACGGTATAGAAATGGTGCGGTCAAGAACGTCAAGCAGATCGATTGAATTTGTATAGGTATGAAAATCGCGCACGCACGCACGCACGCACGCACGCATTCATTCATTCATTCATTCATTCATTCTCCAAAATGCAGCTTAAACACAAAGTGTCCGCTGGCCCCAATTTCACATGTGATGTGTGTTTTGACAAACGAGGTGCACCGCTCAAGCACGCTAATTGCGCTCAGCCTTGTCTTGTTTTCACACTGCTCCAGTGTGTACAGCGGCACACCCGTCATACATATCAGAGAGTTCTCAAATGCTTTTCATTTGAGGCCAATGTCGGGATTGGGTGGCCAAGTTAACACATGTCCTCGTCTACCAGCTACATAGATGAATGCTGTTGATCGCCGCATTGTCTTTTCAAGACTCTATTACTTACTGTCCGCCGCCAAAGGCCTACTGAAGCATCGCTGTAATATGGCTGGTGTTGTGTTCAGAGTAAGCGTCATAGAATGGGAGCATTGCCGTCGCTTCCATTCATGGCGTCCAGGTTCATTCTGACAACATCTTTATCAAACACTATCACCTTGACGTATACTGGAGAAAAATAGTCAGTAATACATGGAAACTGTGAAATTATGAAATTATGAATAATCACTTATTTATTCACTTACAATCTGATGAAATATCAATCCTCAAAATACCAATCTCCCTAAATTATTTTGTCCAGCATATTTCCAAGTGTGCTCAGTCATCATGTACTATATCTAACATATCCACCATGATTCGAACGCATGACCTCAGGTCATGATACCCTGTCAGTCACAATTCAAATTTGCATTTATTTATATGTCATGTTCGTGTTTTGACAAAACCTTCACCTCTGAAGGCACTTCTCCCCTCGGTTTGAATGCGGCAGTTGTTAAGTATCTTAGTCATGTTGTGTTGTGCCGTGTAGGATATACTAGTAGTTGATATGTACACTAATTACGTGTAATTTCTGAAATAATTATATTTTACCACAGACCATATAAGAGATTATAATATCCCATGCTATATTTTCTTCTAAGAATACAGTTCTTCAATCGCCACCTAGTCCAGACTTGCTTGTAGTTGATATTTCCGATTACCTTATGATTGTGTCGTCATAGTGTAGAGTTTTACATCTGAGACGTATATTCTCTACTGTTGCTGCATGTGCCACGGGGGATCTTGCGTTCACTTTAAAGTCGTTGAACAGTAGGCACTTTCAAACGTCAGGACAAACAGTCGCGCATAATAAAACCAAATCTGCATTCTCATTAAAACAGCTTGCTTACTTTGGCTAGATCACACACTGTACATTTTAAATTACATTTAACTAACCTCATACCTAATATTTGAGCATTATGAATTGCAATGTGTGTGCCATTGCCATTGTTTATTCTCACTCCCTCTGAACGTCCAATGTTGTCATTACTTTTCTTTCTTGACCGCAGGTGCAGCTGTGACGGAGAAGCAGGTGTCTGTCTCACCTAGAGGTGAATATCCAGCCTCCCATGACAGATGGACGCTCATGATCTCACATGCACGCATGCATTCAGAACAAAACTCGACTTCATTTTCACAAGAACAAAGCTTACGTAATTTGAATAATCAATGCATGTACCTTAACATTTTTAACTATATGCCACCGATTTCCTCGCTTATTTTGATGCTGTATGAATCTTAGTACATGTGCCTTTATTGTGGTTTATTTAATCATCTTGTACAGTCATGTTTTAATCATTCAAAACATGAAGCTATAGGAACCAACCACAGAAACGGAAACGTCGTATAGACATCCCTTGTGGCGTGAAGCTCTTATACAGATCTTATAACCTAAGGAATCCAACGGAATGGCACATTTTGATCGCACTGAATCATATTTTGCTTGAAAAAAAGCAAACACATGTCAGAATGTGTTTCTCAATTTTATATCTATCTATCTATCTATCTATCTATGTATCTATCTATCCAGCACAGTAAAAAAATGATATTTTCAGAAAGTTTCAGGTCTTCTTGTAGGAGTGTTTATATCCACCAGTCACCGTAAAAGGTCACCGTTCATTCATGAAATTCGCCCGGAAGCCGTCCTGTTTACCACCTATTCCATGGGGTGACTGCGCTTTCCCCTGCCATGTATCGGGGTCCAGTCATTCCATAACCCGATATGCCGGACCAAAATCTTGGACAGAGCACCAAACTGGCATCCATGAATGCAGACATCCACACCAGAGACAGAAGGTGTCCAAATCGGTGCCATTTCTGGTGTTCTTGAAGGCACTTACGAACACCCGAGCACAACCTTTCTCATAACACATTTATTCCAAACGACCACAACTGACCAATCGCATTCAATAGCCGCTTTCCTTAGTAACCGAACCTTGCGCCATTCATTGCAACCTCTTCGCACTAACTATCTTCTTTACTCTTTCCCACCCCACCCCACCCAAAGGCTACATGCACAAGTTCCACAGGCAACACAAACCACGAAAGGTACACAAACAACCAAACAAATCACCCCATCCTTACAGCTCGGGAGCACAGTGTAAAGTTCTACTACGCTATGCCTACTCAATGCCACGCCCACTATGGCCATCCATGGTAATTTTGTTAATTTTTTAAAAAAAAATTTCACTTTATTAAAAACCTTTGCCAAGTGCAAGTCGAAACTCATCAGGCATATTTACCATTAACTCTACTCATCTGCACCTCAAAATATTTTCTCTTTTTTTATTAAAACCATCTATTTTTCAGGGGTTGGAGGATCCAGCGAGCTACATCACTTTTCTTCTCGCTAGAGGTGGCCGTGGCTTGTGGCTGCATGGGAATAACAAGCACATCTGTGTGCTCGTCTGGGGGCTCCGCTTTTGCAACAAAACAAATCCACATCAGCCACAGTGCTGTTTTGGTCTATATACACTATTTCCTAACGCCAACCCCATGGTTTTCCCCAAACCTGGTAGGCAGGGAGCTGTTTTGGTGTTGGACCACACTAACATGTGGTTTCCGGGTCACGTGGGCCCGCCACCAATGTTGTCTTTTCAAACAGCTGACAGAGTTTGTTCCAGCCTCTCCCTGGCAGGTAAGTCACCCTTTCCACTTGTATCTAAGGTTTTTGATCGCGAATTACTCCAGCTAAACTGCTGCCATTTGCTTGTGCCACTGACACTGCCGTCCGTCCGAGGCAGGCAAGGTTTTGATTACGTGAAGCTGCCAGCCTGCCTTTGTCTGCCTGTCATGGCGCCCAAACAAGCTTCCATTCAACAATGCCTGGCAATGCCTCCCCACCTTCAACCATTTACTCTCTATCTACACCTACGTGTGTGCATCGTGTAGGCGAGGGGGATGCACATGTGTACAGCCACGATCATTTTCAATGTCAGCGATGTAGGAACCCTTGCTCGTCGTCATGGGCGCATATTGGCACCTCTTGTCAGTTTCATAACGCTTCCACATCGGCCACTTTGTTCAGTCCTTGTAGGGAGGGGTCTTGTCGCCGTGCTGTTTGACATCTGCCCTGTCGGTCGCGTTCGTGTGTGTATATAGGTATACTCAGTCAGTTTTTACTTATGGGAATTTTTATACCAACTTGGTGTGTTACTAGAAACAATTTTCAGTAACAACAAAACACTTTGATTTTCATATAGAAAAAAATATTGAAAGGTCTCAGATTTCCAAGGCACCTGTGAAAGCCATTTTTGGGGGTTAGGAACATTTTAAAAACACTTCTGCACTTCCAAAACATATGTTTTAGTATTCTAGTCCTCTAATGGTATCCAGTTTATCCATTTTGGTGATGACAGTCATATATTTGCGACATACAATATGAATATCTGGCCCTGTTGGAGTAGCACCATATCAATAATTTTTAGACTGTTTTGCTTTTTTATACAAAGTTTTCATGATTAATGTCTAAAGGTGAGGAAAACATCATCAAAATAAGCATATATATTCACTGTCATGGTACAACAGGCGTTTCTATCCCAAAAGAGCGACAGTAAAATTTAAAAAAAAAAGAACATCTTACAGCTTTTATAAAAATATACGTTTGACCTTAAAATTTGAACGTCATGTGATACAAACTTTATGTAAATATGTTCTGAAGAATACCTACTGTTCTACCTGTAAAATTAACATAAAATTTCAAGTGAACTCGTGCAAGGGATAATTTATCATACTACACTTTGTTTTCAACACACACAAAAATTATTAAAAAATTATTAGCATTTGAGACACATGTTCCGGCAAAAGGCTACCTCATTTCTTTCCAGCCATGTATTTGCTTGGGTAAATTTTAAAAAATATTTCTACACATCTGAAAAATATTGGCACCAAGTCTGTTTGTTTTTGTTTTTTTAAGTAGTGCCCAACTCAGCTGTTTTAACACCATCATAAACATATGACAGGTAGTAATGTAGTAACAAAAGTTTGTCAAAATACGAAACGACCAAGTAAAATATAAGGACTTCTTGCTCCTTTCTTAAGACAGGAGCCACCACATAAACATTCTAAGGACAGCATAGTACCACTCCAAAGTGAATAAATAACGTTCTTCTCCAACAGCATAATCCATAAAATATATATCACTGGGTTGAAAACTAAACTTGGCCCCAGTAAGATAAAAAAAATCTCTGCTAAGCACATTTATATCATTTACAATATTTCATACATGATGAATTTGCACCATATCTGATATTTAGAGGTCAGGGTTAAGGTCTGTTTTGTATATGATCATAAATACTTTAGCAAATACATTCCAGCAAGTACAGTTTCAGTCGCAATGATCTTGGGGGCTTATGTATCCATTTTGGCAAAGTTTAATGTACAACATACCAGGAAGTATTGTTGGTGCTTGAATCATTGGTACCTAGTCTTTAATTCTTCTAACTGTGAGAATTTTTACAACCGTGCGCTTTGCATAAACTTAACATATGTCAAATTTTGGATTTCACTTCCTTAGTAAAGGACAAATTCTAGTACTGTTTTGGTTGAGTCCCATCCGGGATTCGAACCAGCATCCTCAGAGTCAGGCACCTAATCGCCAGCACACAGTCAGTCAGCCACCCAGCCAGTCCGCTCAGCCACCGCGACTTTCACAAAATATGAAAGTCGGACAACTGGTAGTCTAGACTGTGTAGTTTGTGTACCCCTCTCATAGGTGTAAATTGGCACATCTCCCATGGTCGAAAGCTATGATTACACAATGCCATTTAGAAACTGGTGACATGCAAGATATGTCATATTTGGGATTTAATTTTCTTAGTGTAATTATTGCATAAATATGTTTTTTTTGTACATTTCGGAAGTTTTTACCTTCAGAAAGTCAACTTTTGACATCACATTTCTCCAATTATGAAAAAGGGTGTGTCTAGCTTTGTTATCCTTCTTTCCATTGGTTGGTTTGTGCAATCAGAGACAACCTTGCAATGCACGTAAAAGCAACCCCCCTGTTTTTACACCGTTTTCTGACCATGTTTTTGTGCTTACGAGAAGAACTGTTTTGGTTATCTCTCCTGGCTATATATCGTTAGTGTGTAGGTTCCACTACACTATATACATATCACATGCTCCCTCGAGTGAGGACCATATGGAAACAACTCAGATGGACAGAGGCCTGTGACAACTGTGATTCGATGAAGTAGTGTAAGATGTTTATGTGTTTTTGAAGCACATCCATCCAGTAATTAAAACTGACCACAATTTTAAGTATTCAGTGCTCTCATTTTTTATCACCATGACTTATGCTTATGTGTCCACTGATATTTTCAAGTAGGTGACATTTGATGCGGAATGAAGGGTTGATGTGTTTCGCTTCCTGTGCTGGGAAAAACAGCAGGACAAGTTTGACAGAATTTGTGTTTTATTATAGTTTAAAGGTCATACTGTAACCCTATGTACATGCTTGGCTGTTGATAGCATGGATATTGTTTTTAAAATATAAGGTTACTATAGAAGTCTATGGAAAAACATTAGGTGTTGTGTAACCTGTACACGGAGACATATAGAACACATAAAGATCGAAATAAGACAGTGCATCAGATATATTTGCTTCTCTTTTTTTCAAGATTTACATCTTTTTTTTGTTAGTCATTGTGTTTATATATTTTCTTTTTAGCTGGTTTGTATTGCTACCAATGTGGTTGTACAGGAAACAATGGATTTTGTAAAACGGAGATCAAAGCGTTGATAAAGTTGGCCCAAGACAAGTGTAGTCGTCTTTAGTTGCAAGTATGGGTTGTTGAAGACCTATTCTATCCCGGATCTTCAGGGGGTCCTTTATATATTAAGCCCCATAAATATACAATGGGTAGGCATGAAAGGAAATGGTGCGACGGGTAGTTTTCTCCATGCTGTTTTCTTTCTGCGATTTCAGAGACCTCTCAAATTCTCAGCTACATCCGGGACTGTTCCAATGGAAAGGCGTTCTCTTTCGGAAACCTCTCCATGTTACAAGGTTTTCAGTATGACATGGAACCTCTCCATGTTGCAAGGTATTCAGTACGACATGGAACCTCTCCATGTTGCAAGGTATTAAGTACGACAACTTCACAACCTGCGGCTACGCAACCTGTGGATACATGAGTTGCATCACAGTTTTCTGCTTAGAAAACTTCTGCACTGGACCAAAGGCCGGTGCCACCAAACTAACAACACCAGTCCCTTTCCACATTGATTTTCATAAAAAAAAGATATGTTAAAAATAGGAGCCCCAAGACTTTTCATTTGCTGAGACTTGCTATTTCTTCTAGATTTGAATTGACTTGATTGGATACATTTGCTTCGGGGTCTGCATGAAAGACAGGCATGTCCTTTAATTGAGTGTCCAATATTTTCAAGGTATCCACCATCACTTACGAAGCGGTTGCTCTCAGCATACAATCTGGAGGCAGTCAAGAGTGTTCCCTGGGGCATAACCCATGAGGCAGCGGCACTAGGGCCTATGAAGCTGGTGGTGGTGTGATTGAACGTACAGGTATATTCCAGCATGAGGTAACAGGAAATAACTTCATGACGACTTGTTGTGACACATATTTTGTCTGTTATTTATGTTGAACCTTGTTGAAGCCTGTCCAGAAATGGAAAAAATATTTTCTTCGTATGATACACATTTCTTTCAGCCTCTGAAATCTCTGTTTATGAAGTGTGATTTGTTTGTAAAAGATATTACCATTTTGTTTAATCAAGTTAACATCCTGTTGAAAAAATATGTTTGCCTTACTGTTGTTTCCATGTGTATGTTGGCAGGAATTTGGTTGCATGAATCTGGTGTGCTTGGGGCATCCCCAGATGGTCTAGTGAAGACTCCCTTCGTCATGCCTGTTACATACCAGTCTTCTGAAGCAAAGAATGTGGTACCTGATATCATCGAGGTGAAGTGCTGCCAGAACAGTTGGAATTGAAGCAAATGTTGATACAGTCAAAGGCTTCTGTCAAGGTAAGTATGTCTTTACTGATTTTAATATATCTCACAAACAGCACGGGTCATATCTGTATCATGGGTGTGACTTTATTGCCACTAAAGTACAACTGAAAACATGTTAACATGTCATCCTTATAAATACATTTACTGGTGTTTATTAGTAAACTGCCTATGAAGGACATGTTTACCAGGCTTAGTCATACTGTTACGAGTGTGTATTTTCTGTATATTTTGTTATTAATTAAGTAATGGTTGTTGTTGGGTGTTTTGGGTGATGGTTGTGATGAGCCACATTTCGTGTAGTAGTTGGTCAACACTTTTAGGATTTTGGCAGAAATCTTTGTGGAAGTTTGAATTATCTGCCCTTGGCTTTCTATTTGCTTACTGACAGAAGATTATTTGAGGGCATTCCACATGAGTGGCGATGTTCGTGTGTGCTCGGAAATGACTGAATACATATGTAAAGGTGTTGTTTCTCTCCGAGGGCAGCCATATTGAAATTTGGCAATTTTTAGATTCCGTATTTCAGCATTATAGTAAATTAAAACAAACAATTATATTATCGCAAAATAAAACAAACAATTATAAAACATTTGACATTATTGTAAGGTGGATCTTCTATTATTTTAGGAGAAATGTAATTGAAATTTCAGTTTTGTCTTTTCTATGTTTTTTATGAATTTCTTTTTGACATCATTTGTTCAGGATTTATGTAGACAAGTTTCAAATATCAGAGCTGATAGCAAGGTTTGTGAAGTGGTTACAGTTGACCATGTCGAGGGAAGTCACAGTGCATGTTGCAAATCTGTAGGAGTGATCTGCTACAGAGGTGCACCTTTTCCAGTGATGCTGTTAGGTAGTCCACAGGGAAATGTCTGGTGTTCCCGAACTTTTGAATGATAATTTCCAACACCAGTTTGCGTTAATGTGTGCAGAATTGGATATATCACTCTGACATTAACAAGATTAGGCCGAGGGTTTGTAGCAGTTGAAAATGCAATTAAGACTATTTGAAAAAGGTTATGTCACAACATAATGTTTTAACTTGACATCTATGCTTGGTTTTTCAAATAGAAAAATAACATTTAATGGTGCAACTCATCATTTGTTGAGAGAAAATGTCTCCTGAAGACCATAGCCAGTGGCTATCCTCCAAGAAGTTAACTTGGAATAGAGGTTCTTTAGAAACTTGATAGCCTAATTCATGTTGGCATCAGAGAACTCCCTTCAGCATGGGGAAGTAATACTGCCTTAGAGAAGATTTCAATATTTTAAACTTAGACGACAGCATCATGTTGTCCAAAGCAGTTTTAATTTAGAAATCCAACTCCTATCTTCAAAATTGATTATAGGCCGTTTCTGCTGGAAGCTCAGATTGTGGTAAATCACTGCTCTAAATTTGTTAATATGCTTATGTTGTATTTGATAGTGTATGTGTAATGTAAAGAACTGCATGAAAATGTATTTTTATTTGTGTGAGAAAAACTTTATGAACTCTGATGTTAACTGTGACAATGGTACTCTAGCATGTGGAATTTCCAACTCCAAGAATAATTGACCGTTTTGGAAACAAAAAGATTACTTTCAGAATTTAACCACCTCCCGCAATTCAAGTACGTCATGGAAGATGTTGGCGAGAGCAGGTTGTAGAAACCTCTGCACTCATCTCTTGATTCCCTGATTGCTTGCAGCATCTGATTTCAGAGACAGTTTATTACAAACAAGGCCACATAGCATCAGTGTTATGTGCTGTGGTAGTACAGTAGGGATTCAGGAAGCTGTGCTGAATAAGCCACTGCACAGAAGGTATCTGGTTGAATTGATCCTTAGAAGACCAATGAAATAACATACTCTCTGGGAGTGAAGAAACTCTCACTGGCTAGCTGAGTTTTGTTTGAAGTGTAATATTGTTAATATTGGCTTACAAATAGGAAGTCACATCTTCCCGAAGTGCAAAACCATAGAGAAGCATGATTAAATAGGTTTCAGATATGTGAGTTTTGATTGACATCATCTTTACGGAATTCCCATTTGTAAATAATTAATTATCAATGTGTCAGTCCAGTTTGTTGAAACATTATCAAGTCCGTTTTGTTTGGAAATGCAAAAGCAAAATGGTTGTTTCTCTCCGAGGACAGCCGAGTTCCTGATCACTCAATCATTGTGAAGCTAATTAATTTCAGATGAGTCTGGCGTACAGATCTGCAGGGATAGAATTTACGGACTTTCATGGTGTATGTTTGTCAAGAACAGTGACATGGCCCAATGATATAATGATTGTCCATGGATTAATGCTTCTCGCTTCTGTATTCCGCTGCTGAGCGTGATCAATAGCTGGTTATCATGGTAGCGTTGACAGCCATGTTTTGGGAAGTAAGAAAATACATGAGCATCAAAACCCAGAGTTGTTTGTACATATCATGAACATACGACCAAGGATTATCTGCCCTTGATTTGAGGTAATAGATTCTCCTTTCCCTTATTTCATTAGCTGCGGTATCCATCAGCAGGGGAAACAAATCGTAATTGTAGTATTATGGATTTCCTGTAGAGAGATGCCAAAGTCTAATGTGAATCGCAGTCATCTTTGAAGATGGGAAATAATTTTCTGTGTTGCCTCAGACAACCTTTTGCTTGATTCCAACAGATATTGAAGAATTGGGTAAATATTTCCTGATTACAACAACCTCTCAAATATGGGTTTGCAAAACTAGATTTTTAAAGCTCTATACAGTGTTAGTGATAAGTGCCATACATTAGCCTTGACTTACAACTGTCCTAGTGCTAAGAGAGCTTCGAAAATCTAGACACGAGTTGTTCGTAAGTTGTGGTTCTCAGGGAGATGATTTTGAAAACAGAAAGTTGTTGAATCTGTTCACATTAAATCAAGTGATTTACAGTCCAACTTGTTTTGTTTGTAATTTAAATTTTGTTGAACTATCTCAATTCTTCAACAACAAAATTAGGTTTAAAATCAATTTATTTATCATTCAGTGTGTAACATTAAGCGTAAAACTCGAGGGATCCTTGTTGTCCTAAGTTGTTGTAAACCCTTACATCAAAGAGGCAGTGGGATGGCTTTTCATACCAGTGGCCTGCCATCTATACACATGGTGTGTATGAAACCAACTGCTGATGTCTTCCATTATGATGTTACAAGAATCTATATAAAATGGTGTAAAAAGGTGTACTGATTTATCACACATCACCTGGTCCTCACCTGTAGAAGCATCCCATTTGTGTTGATTGTTTACCTAAATATGTTGCAGTTCAGGGGAGCCTTCATTGCTTATGCCCTTTCCACATCAGTCTGAGATGCCATGATGTAAGTTGTTTCTGGAATACTGTTGAAAGCAGCACTAAACCAAACTCGCTCACTTATCCAGGTGTAAAACGGACATTTTACCACCATTGATCTTTTAGCAGGGACCATTTATCACACCTCAGTGTCAACTTCTTCTGAAGTTGTTTTACCTCCAAACAAATTTGTTTATGTGCATTAGTTTCTCAAATATTATTTCTGTGGAATAATCCCCTTCTATTGCATTGTGGTCATAGGGTAGAGTCGTTATTGTTATTGAATTGTCTGGCTGTTTCCGCTGGATTGGGGCTGCTTATTACAGTGGCTGCATCACTGCAAGGGTGTCAGCCATCACTTCTAGGTGAGTTATTGCACTGGCCGGCGGCTGGTGGTTGTTTTGGCGGGAACCATCAGTACTGCCTGGAGGTAATACTTTAATGGTTTTCTGATCGCCCAGCGTGACAACATCGCACATGGATCTAGTAGAGGCAATCGGATCAATGTGATAGCATCACGGAGCTAGATAATGGAGTTGGCAGCTTTGCCTTATACTTACATGCTGGTAGTGTGAGACTGGATGATGGGCCACTTGTCTCAGCATATCAATTATCTTCAGTTGGGGTGCTGCTCTACCCAGCTAGTAAGGAAGAAAACGTCAGTTGTAGTGACTAATGTGTGATGTGAAAGAGACACCTCATTTTAATTACTGTTAGTTGATATATTTTTCATCCTTTCTTAAGTAATTATAGGTTTGTATGTAGGTTTAGTTAAGCATTCTGAAGAAGGTACATTGCTTAGTTTTGCAGTGTGTTACATTGTTAGAACAAATTATGCATTTTCATATGCTTGCAACTCAAAACTGTTTGATTGGAAGTTGGTTGGAAATAATAAAGACCAGATACTGAATTGATGACGTCTTTATTATTTTTTCATGTAATACTTTGGTATAGATACTTGTCCTTTTGACTGCAAGAATTGACAGTAATGAAAGGTTCTGTGCTGAAATGTCATATCAGATTACAAATGTTGGCAGGTGTAGAATGATCTTCCTTGAACTCAAAACAATTTGGGTAATCGTGATTAAATTTAGTTGTTTACCTATTCCGCTGGCAATAATCAGGTTATCACATAGATACAAGTCTGGATGGTGTCTTAATAGGCTGAGCTGAGGAAAGTACTGCCACAACATGCGCTAGCCTTTCAGATATCAATTATGCTTGGCTAACTGCCTACTGCTACATTGCTAATGTAAATATCTGATCTCTTGGGTTCCCGACTCCTGGGGGGTTTCCGTGCAGGTGAAATGGTCAGGGTTGTCTATTATGGTCGTAAAACTAAAAGTCGACTTAATGGATGAAGTTGTCATGCTAGGTGACCTGGTTTTATTGTTTAGCATCAGACCACAACTGTCAAATCATTGCTGATTATATAGATCATTGGATTGTCTGATCCAGACTTGACCATGCTTTTGTTCATAGAAACCATTTAATCTGGTGCTGTGTGAATCATTACTTCATATTCGGTTCAAGAACAGATGCAAGATATAGCTCCTCCTGTCTGATCTCAAGCACATACAATAAAACTAAACTTGAGATTCAAAGCAAGATGTTATGATTTCATTGGTATTTCATGCTATCTTTGGACATTCATTTCAGCTTTTTATCCTTGATGTTGTCAGAAGGACTTGATTCCCAGTGTACAGAATTTCTCTGTGGGAGTGTACAGTAGAGATGCAATAGGAAGCATCTGCTGCAGGTGTGTTGGTCTAGGTGTCTAATTGTCCACTTTCATCGACGCCTTATCCAGACCCGGCATAATACAGGCTATTTAGTGTAGTACAAGGCGCAGACATTATCACGAATTTGTTAATTCTATTTGACAGACCTTGTCGCTGTCCTTTATATGTAGATCTTACATTGCCTGTTCATCACAGTGAATAATACCCAGGCTTCAGACTAGCGTCAAGGGTGTCACATAGTGGAAGTAATTTACTTGTGGAATGACTGTTGAAACATTGTCAGCTGGTTGCCACGTTTTGTTTTAAGTGTTTTGTATCTGTGAGAAGTATGTGTTTTACTGTAGGCGTAGGAGTGATGTGTGTAACTCAGTGTTGCACCTGTTTGTGGTGACAGGTTGGATGTTTATTGTTCATTGCTACACTGAGCTGTATACCAAGTAAATGACACCAATCTGTAGATAACAGATTGCCCAATACACAATCCTAATGTGTTGCAATATAAATTGTGCTGCGATGTTTCACAATCTAGGTAGAAGCGTTTGACAGCTAGTGGCACTAATTGTACATGTAAATCTTATTTTCTACTTTTAAGTCCCAGCAAATGTTTGTTAATGTTCTGATAACAGCAATCTCAGTTTTATGTTACATGATCAGGATTTTATGTTCCAAAAGTCAAATCAAATATTACGATATGTATCATTTCAAAAACCGTATATCGGTAACCTCATGCAGTCATACTTGCTAGTGACAAACATTATCAGTATCAATATGCATAGTTTAGATATTACGACATTCATCGACCTGAGGTTGAAGACCGAATCAAACACAAATCTTATGATGAAAGGGACTAGAGAGTAGCCGAGTCTTGTCGTCCTGCCGAAGACGGGGCTTGATTCTCCATGTGTGTACAATGTATGAAGCTCATTTCTGGTGTCCCCCTGACATGACATAGCTGGGATATTGGTAAAAACAGTGTAAAACCAAACACAGATCTTCTTTTTATGAAAATCAAGGTTACTGTTGTTTAGGCATTAAAGGCAATAGTCACTCGGAATAATGTTTTTAAACGTTCCCAATATTGTGGAAGGAGATTAGAGATATTCAACAGTGTACTTCCTGGGGCAGCAGCTTAACTTCATGGGGCTTTCTCCCTGGTTCCTGTACAGCTGAATGTTACAGTCACAGGCCGTACAACACACAACCCGGGAATATTCTGTTACTTTGTTACTTATGCAAAGCCTCGGATTTCAACACAGCACTTCCTTCCTGGGTTGATGTTGACAGCACTCTGGTGATTTCAGTTAGTAGTAATGTGTCAGCTAGATTTGTTATCTAACATGGTATCAACACGTAACCATGACAACACATCATCATTCCTGAATTTGTGGTATTGCTACTGGTTTTGTTATGGAACGTTTGAACGTTTACAGCAGGACACACATTAACAGTTGACAGTTGGGTATTTCATATTGTGTTACCAGGAAACTGAATTGCAATCCTAGATGTGATTGTGTGAAGAGATTCTGTGCTGGCAATGGAGTCTTTTTCATGTTTATATTGTTTGATTTCAATCTGATTTGGTGTGGTTAGTCTTTTGATTATCAAGTTTAATGTCTGTAATTTGTCATTTGCATGTCATTTGTCTTGGAAAATAGCCATTAGAATAATTGTGGGTATAATCTATGGTGTAGTGGACAGACCATGTAGAGATGACTGTGCTGGCATGATACCTTGCTTGAGTGTTGCACAATATGTTTAAGGATAGGGACAAGAACTGGCCAGCTCAAAATCTGTTGACTGCTGTTTATAATTTATATTCCTTCATCAGGCTGGCACACTGTGGTATAACTGAAATACTCCCACTTCAAGCTTGACAAGCCAAAGTACTGCAAGAAATCCAATTACTACCAAAAACGAGACATGTAACAAAGCCTGTTTAAACACAGTTATCAAATTCAACTACAAAATAATGGTTGGAATCAATACCTTCCAAGATAGAAACCTGAAAGTGTTGCCATCAGAGCTATTACAACTCTCGCAAACCTTGAAATGACTGCATGCAAAGTTGAAATATATGATAGTTGTCTCAAATTTTGTAATATTGTTATGTGACAGCTGGCCCAGTTTTTGCAGCCTTTGCTATATGCTGCTCATTACTTGGTAGGGATACAGTGAGCTCCTTATTGTTGTTATGAAACTGAATTATAAATTATTGATTTTAGTATGTAAGCTTGTTTACCTAGATGCTTAATATGCTACAGTTTATTGACAGTACTGAATAGTGCTTAGGTGACAACATATATCATAGCAGTCACTTGTCCCTATCAAAAAGTGAATAGCATAGTCAAGGAACGTTATGTATTGTGAAACAGTGCATTGCAACACTATAGAGACATTGCACAGTGCCATAAAAGTGTCCAGCTTTGAGGTCTGAAGGTCCTTGTCGTTATGGTGCCCATGTTAAGGTTATACTCTCTGTTGCGATGAACTATAAATAATTTGATTGGATCGATTATTTACTGAAGGCAAAGGGATAGGTATAAAGGCATATGGAGATTTATGGGGTACTGCAAAGTATTGACATACAGTACACAGTGTATTAAGTGCCTCAAAGGCTTCTTACTGGGGTTATCTAGAATACTGCTTTAACTCAATTGAGGAAGTACACCACTCAAAACTGAGCAAGGCACCAAAACGTTGAGACATATTTAAGTGAGTAAGTGAGTTTAGTTTTATGCTGCAGTCAGCAGTATTCCACTTATATGGCAGCTGTCTGTAAATAATCGAGTCTGCACCAGACAATTCAGTGATAAACAACATGATCATCGATCTGCACATTTGGGAACCGGTGATTTGTTAACCAAGTCAGCGAGCGCGACCACCCGATCTTGCTAGTCACCTCGTACAACAAGCATTGCTACAAGTTTTGACAATCATATGACACTCCACCACAGGGACACCAGAAATAGGCTTCAGTATCGTGTGGAATCAAACCAGACCCTTTGCAAACGCTCTGACCACTTGTTACCTCTGCTGCCACTGGTCAGTTGGAGGCAGGAGGAAACGAATGTCTATTGCAGGGGCCACATATGTCTGACACTAGTTTCATCATCGTGTAACCTCATTGTGATGGCCTCTTCAACCTGTATTGACTTATAATCACAAATTACCATCAGCAGTGAGGCCTGTTTCCATGGCAAGATGAGACCCTGTATGTCGTCAAGTCTTCATATCCTTAATAAGGATGGGTTTCTGTCATTACCATCTTACATGGTACTTTACTGAGATGGAACTTCATATTTAAAGTCGACCAATTTGGCAGCTATTACAGGATGAAGCCAGACAAGCCTGAGACTACCTTTAGCATTTGAGGTAATAGCCTGAGGCGATCAGGAACTCTCTGGTTGTTAGTCCGCATCACTGATGATGTAAGGGAAACCAGAAGGCGAAGAAATTTCAACTGACAAAAAGATATTTTATGTCAACATGAAAGAGTGTGATTTTATCTTAACATAAATCAGATTAATGTAGAGCTCCTAATGAAAGCTCTGGCTGAATGTTTACATTCGATGGCATTCTGTAGGTGTAGCTGTAGATTATGTTCAGACCGCTGCCATATAGCCGGAATATTGCTGAATGCGGCATGAAACTAAACTCACTCTCTCACTTTCTACAGTGACAATATGTTTTCTCACTCACTCACTTACTCACTCTCTCTTGAAATCCCTTCATGCTGCAAAGTCTCCAAGAACCAAGTTTGAAACTGTAATATTCAGTTGCAGCACTCTGGAGAACCTTTTACGTAATGGTCACGACTGTTCAGCTGCTTAACAGTCCAGATATTGATTGGTGTTGGTATGAATTCATGTGGTATTGTGGCTTAATTTCTCTTTACTTCATCACTCAAGAAGTGACAGAACCCCATTCCTTCACCTGACTGTGGTTAATTTGCCATGGCAGGTCATTCTAGGCATAAATGATTGCTTCAGCTGCCCTCTGGTATTGTCTCTGTCTCACACACAGCACCCACTACAGTCTGCCGTGACAGATTAACTCAGTAATATGAAACAAGCGGGTGGTCCCTAATTCCTTTTGATTGGTATATTTTCTCACTCCTGCAGTCAGATGATGGCCTTTCTGTGCCAAGTCAAGTAGAGCCTAAATGGTCAGCAAGAAATTATTTTGATGACTTCAAGCTAGTCGCCAGTAATTAAATTACCTTCTCATCACCATGTTTGTGGTCATCGCTTGACAGTTCTATTGCCAGCCTCCTTCTTGACTGTTCACATGTTAGTGACCCAGCATGAGACCGAAGCCCTTCACTGCTAGGGATCACCCACAGGTTGAGGAGATGCTTCAGGTATTTGTGTCAGGTCAACAGCAAATCACTATGGTAATAAGCAGGGAAAATACAATGCATCCATTAATTCACTTAGTGTCTGTATTGAGGAGGGGTGTTTTGTGGGTCACACACACATGGTCTTCCCGCCAGGACAATCGCAGACATTTTGACCTACTGCAGCTCAGTCGGAAGCCCTATCAGGAACACACTAATGGAATTACTGGCAGGAATATCTGAATGGCTTCTCTATGCAACAGCAAACAGAATTTAGACTCCAGTGCCTTGGATGATGGGGAGTTAATGAACAGTATATATATGATGTTGACACCTCAGAGCCTCTGGCTTTGTCAAGCCCTGTCACAGACGCTTGTACTTGTTTGGGTTGAAAAAAATAAATTGTGTCTTACTCATTAAGGAATTTGAGGATTCGGCTTTATTTGTTGTGTGGTTGTGGAGATCCTGGTTTGCCCTTGGTTGAGCCAGGAAAGTTTTCTTGTACTCTTGTTTAAATTGTGAATATTGTATTTTAGTCTATTTGGATCATGAAGATTGTTTTTGGTTTCTTTTGGTTTTCGTCGTATGGATTCTTGTTTAGAATTGCATCAGTTTGGTTAGTCACTGAATTATCTATTCCCACTCTTGTTGCAGATGAAACAGTCTGCATTCTGATCTGCATGCATTTGGATCTGAATACCAGTATTTGAATCATTTGATTTGTTTACTGTGGTAGTGCAATCCAATTTATTGGAGTTATCTATGAAAAAGGTGCTTTTTTGAGTAACTTCCTGATTAACTTGTACTTAATCCATCACTCATGGTCTCATTCACCATAGCTTTGTTGTCATAAAATGATTCGCCATGTTCACTGAAGTCAATAAAAATGCAGTAAAGAGATTTACCAAATGCCCTTGTTATGTAGTATGCTCCCATATTGCCCAGCTAACCTGGTTTATGTAGCCCCGATATGATACATATTGATTACTAAGTGTTGTGAGGCAGAGTTGGAGTGAAAAACTCTCGTTATATCAACTTCATGGCTTATTTTCTTGTCAATTCTTAAAATCGATGAGGCGTCTGAAATAGATCTGTGATACTGTGCGGTAAAAGACTGGAACCTTTGAACTGAGGAGAGAATCAGCGGTACATCAATAGACACGTCATCACCAGTACCAGGACAGGTTTGAGAAACTTGGGATGTTCTTGATGTGGGACATTTCTCTGTTGCTCGGCCATTTTCTTGTGTAGTCACAGGAACACAACATTAATAAGATACACACTGGCTCACTTTTGGCTCCCTTGTCATGGAATTTGATAAATTGCTGCAATATTATGTTAGGTGTGATAGATGTGGAATGCCAAAGGTGACAAGGAAATAAGGAAATGTTTATGAGATGGTCCCCCACTTACTGCAAGTTCTCTCAAGGGCTTCCCAAGGGACTGGCAGGCCGTGGTTCGGAGACTACATAGAACGTAGATGCCAGCCTCTAATTGATTGGATGCCGCCACCATTATGAAAGAAATCAATTGCTGTATTGTCATTAGTTATTTATTGTTTTCTTCGTGTGTAAGCTCCGTGAATTTGATGGAGGCCTATTTATCACAAGACAGTGGTGCCACATCAACGTCTTTGAGGCCATGTTGGGTTCAAGAAAGTAATATTTGTTAGCGCTGGCAAGAAATCATGTTGTCATTCTTGGGTGATGAATAAAAGTATGGTTGCTGGAGGCGTGCTAAAGGGTTAGAAATAAAGCATTGTCACTAATTGTTAGGAAAGTAGTTTGCGATTGGATGAACTGCTGTAGGATACTCCGCAAGATGGCTGATGTTGCTGTTCCTTGCTAGTTCTGGCGCTTCTGGCAGTTTTGTCAACCTAAACTCAACATACACTTAACCCTAACAATTTGAAAAACATTTTCAGTAATTTTTTGGTCACATTGTAAAATTATGTTTTTAAGGCAATATGCTTGATGCAAAATTTGATAAGTATTGAATTTTTGAAAAAGTAGGTCTGCGTAATTTATAATATGATCATTCAGTTCTTGAAAAGTTTTGTTATTTTGGTTTTATAAATTTTTGGATTGAACATATTGTTGAATTGATATTTAAGAAAACAAAAATAATAATTGCTCCAAAGTCGCAGATGCACTATGATTTTCTGATTGCCTGGTGGTAGAATGGACAGAGTTTGTCTTACATTATTACGCTCAGAAATGTCATTTCCTATTTTCGACAATACTTGAGGTTTGTTAACAGATTGTGAATCTTAACCTATTTCATTCTGAGAATTGAATTCATCATTTCTTGTTTTCGATTGGTTTAGCATAAAAGTGCTTTTTGTGATTAGCATGAGGTACATACTGGGTTTTACAGTTATACATTCTTAAGGACAAATATAATGGGCAGCAGGTTTCAGCTAACTTGAACTCAGCTCTTTCCCATTGTGCTATTGTTCATGTGATTTACAAGTTATATATATATTTTGAATTTCAAGAGGTTAACTTACCCTGCTGGCATGTCATGTACAGGTGTAAAATCTTACTCACTTTATATCCCTGTTAATCCTGTAAAGCGTCTGCTCACTGCATTGTATGACACAGTAATGTTTGCATTCAGATCACGCCTGAGAACATTGTATACATCATCAGTGCATTCATTGTTTGAATTGTCAAATGTTTTGTTACATGATGCACCAGTATTTCAGACTTGTAGTGTGATGCAATTTGTCATATTTCTCCAAGTCCCCAGGGTTACCATCTGTTTTCCACTATTTGGCATTATCCGGGGTGGTGGGGTAGACAAAACAGTGAATCGTCTTCTAATCACATCCAGGTTCAGTTACCCACGTGCTCATATCTGAATCTCACTAACAGAGATGCAAGGTTTTACTTAGTCTGTCATACAGACCCTGAAGCAAATATATCCAAGAAAGCCCATGCAAGTCTAGAAAATGTGGCAAGTCTAGATTCCCTTAGCTTCAGGGACTGCACCAATCTGCTGGGCTCCTTTTCATTATATTATTTTTTAACTATGAACTTTTTTCAGTAAAATATGTTCATTTCAGAGACTTGATGTATTCTAGGCTTTAGACTGTTTCCCCTTTCGGCTCCCTCATCAACTCTTCAGGTGCAGCAATCACGCCAAAAGCATGTGATGGTGTCTGGTTTTCTTTTTAATGGCTTTTAAATGTTGGTAAGAAGAATATTGGCAAACTTTGTGGATAGCAATTTCATTTATTTTTAGAGAGTGATATTTGTATACACAGTCTCGCACTCTTTTGTCAAGCAAATGGACAATATGAGTATTTGTTTTGTGTTTAGTGCTGCACTCACCAGTATTCCACTGGCTGTGTGCAAATAATCAAGTCTGGACCAGACAATCCAGTGTTTGACAATATGAGCATCAGTATAGAAATAAGTTACACACATTGTATCCATGATGGTTGCTGGACCTTGGTCTTCTAGGTTGATAGCAAATGCTTTAACCTCTGGGCCCTCAACCCTTGTAGCCTTAAGAACACTTCATGGACTAAGACCTTTGTTTATTCATGTATACAACTGCTTTGCCCCCTTGTTGCATTCACTATGAATATGTTTTATATCCCAGCAAGTAGCATGAATGGTGACAAATTATTCATCTTGCCAGGAATAGACATGTTTACCAAAGGACTTCTCTGCATACTTTTTTGTATAACATTGTGAAGAAACCACTCTTAAATTGAAGAATCTTATCACACTCTGTAAAGTCTTAACCGATGTCAGTGTTAGCAGTAAGAGCTGAGTTTTAAGTGCTGTTATAATGTAAAGCAGGGCTTATGTTTTCGGACTGTTCAAGTATAGCTTGTCTTTTTGTACCCACAAGTGCTTGTATTGTGAGATACTTTGAATTTGCTTGTGAAAATAGAAATTACATTGTGAAGAGTTTTATATGGGTTCGGTTTCAGTTACCATGACTGTCACGTGTACAATAGTCACATGGTTGGATGTGAGCCTGAGAGGCCTGATCTTTATGCAGAGCAACCAGGAAGTGAGGTTTACAAGAGAAGAAAACATGGGGAAAGTGTAGGTGAATAGTGGGTTGAACCGAATGTACAGTTGGGTGTTAGCAGAAGTCATGTGAACACATGTGTGACTGCAGTGTGTTAGGGGATGTGAATATCTCATGAAATGTGAGGGTGTGTTTCAGGTCATCTGTTGACTAGACAGAGCATACATTAATGGCAGGTACCAGCCATGGTGCAGCATAAGTTCACAAACAACTAGGTACGGCTGTAATACTGCTGAAACAAAAATATTCTCATAATAATGTTGTGTCAAATGTACAACCGACTGTGCTTTTAGCATGTAAAAGGGATTTGTCGCTTCTATTCCAAAGATTATTATCTGTAGACAATCATCTAAGACACCAAATATTTGCATGTTATCTCATGGAGTTTTAAATACAAGAAAGACTATATCTCCTGTTCTTTATGGCTGTTTTGGAAAACAAGTTAAAAACATTTTGTTTGGGATCCCTTGTTGCTCTTAACTTGTGTATGTAGGTTATTCAGCTCTGTTTTGGAAGGGTTCTTTGAAGTGGTAAACATAAGACATGCATCTCTTTAAGCAGACAGGCCAGTGTGATAGCCTTGTGGTCATAGCGTTCGCTCATCACAATAAAGACCCAGGTTTGATTCCCACATGGGTACAATGTGTGATGCCCATTTCTGATGTCCCCAGCCATGATATTGCTAGAATATTGCTAAAAGCAGCATATAACCATACTCTTTCTTTGAGCAGATACACAGTGATGCGCACAGTATTGAACCCAACTCACTCACTCACTCACTCACTCAATCACTCACTATTCTGAATATATAGCATCTCAATCTAAGTTTCTAAATGAATCTTCCTAGAATCAATCTTGTAAGTTGCTGCCACATGGTTTGTTTTCACTGAATTACGTGGAACACTTCTTTCTTTCTTTCTTTCTTTATTTCTTTCTTTCTTCATTCCTTTCTTCAATAGATGATCATTCTTAACTACTGTGTTGTAGCATCTAATTTATCTCCTATATTGAAGTAATTTCTGTTCTTGGATTGAAAACATTCCCTCTGAGCTTTTCAATAATGGAAACTGCTGCATGTGGAATTGTTGTTGGGAAAGGGGTTTTTTTTAAGCTTACAGAGATCCTTCGAGGGAAAATCTGTTTGAAGAGCCATTGTTTGCAGAATTACAAAAGTCGGAAATAATTTGGCTACTTCTCATATTCAGTGTGTGATATGATCCTGGTCACGTTTATTCCAGGATGATACAGATTACAGAAGTTACACAGCTAAAGATCTGCTATTTCCCTAACCAATAATCATCTTTTCTAACGATGAGATGGTTTTGGGGCTTGAGTCTCTGACTATTGACCCATTTGGTTGTATAATTGTGATTCGCTATAACCACTCAAAATGCCTGTCAGTTTGCCAATATTTGTGAACAAAAGAATATCATTTGTCATGTTTATTGATTGCCAATGCCTGCTCCTTCCAACAGATTACAAGTTCTTGGGACAAGCTCTGAATGAATGATAATTTGGAAATAACTTGCGCAATATGCGATTACACCAAAGGGTTTGATAGGATTGGCATGTATCCTATTTCGGGCCTGCTTTGGATATTTTACATTAAGGGCTTTTAATTGATTTGGGCTGTAGTATATGTAGTCACGTTTATTACTGCATCCATTACAGTCACATTGGATCTCAATCACACCAAGGATAGGCCATTTCTGCCTAAGCTCTTGACATAATGATTGACATGGAATGGGTCACGACCCAGGCTAGGAAGTCGCTTTCCACAGCTTGCACCTTCTAGCACTCGCCTGAAGCCAATAACTTACATATCAGGAAGCTTTTAGAATTATTTTCAATTTTCACAAATCAGCAAAATAAATCTGCTCGTAGTTTGCTGTCAATTACTTGTGAAAGTGGTAGTCTGCAGAGACATGAGTGGGTGAGTTAAGTTTTCTGCTGCACTCAGCAATATTCCGGCTCTATGGCAGGGGTCTGTAAATAATCGACTATCCAGACTATGCAGTGATCTTCAGCATGAACATCGACATGTGTCAACCAAGTCGGCATGCCTGACCACCCAATCCTGTTATTCGCTTCTTATGACAAGCATCATCGCCTTTTGTGGCAAAGCATGGGTTGCTGAAGACTTATTCTGCCCCATATCTTCAGGGGTCACAGAGATCTATTGTATGTGTGTAAGACTTGGGCCAGCAAACCATAGAACTTCAAACTCAAAGGTGCCAAGTATGTTGACTGAGACTTGTTAAAGTTGGACTATGCTTTTGTGGTTGCAGGTGCCCCTTTCCTCCTGTATATCATCTGCTGACTTGTCTGTGAATTAGATCAGTCTGAAACTGAAGGATGGCATAAAGGCAACCTTGATTTAAACCAACTTAAGTGGTCCTCAGTGCTCACACTATGGATAGCTGGCTTATTTGGACAAGGTCCCGAGTGTGTATAGCTGGCAACAGCCTCAGATACAAACTTGTGTTACAACTGAAAAAGTGAGTTAAGGAGAAGAGAATCTCACTATAAACATCAGATCAATGTGTCTGTATTACCAGCTTAGTTAACCAGGTTCAGACCATGATTACTTACATCATGGAACAATAAGCATTCTTTACGCTGAACACCCTGTTTCTGGTGAATGTTTGGTATGCAAAGATCTTCTCATCAAAATTAAAATAACAGAACATTGATTTAACTATCTGTGCAATTTACAGTCATGTAATTTGTGACTGAGCAGTTAGTCTCGATATATGAACCAGACCAATGTTGCTTTGCTCTAATTGGCTATACATGTCTATCACATTCATTCCTATTCATCAACATGGTAATCTAGGAAGTCTGAGGACATGGCCACTGTTAGCTGTGATGAGGGGTTTATGTTGTCTGTGCTCCATTTACTCAGATGTGAGTGTGACAAGTCAATTCTCATGGGAGGATCACAATGTTGTGTTCAGCTTGGTAGAGAGAGAACCTCTTGACAACAGACTTATAGATAGTTCGCTTCAGAACCTCAGGTTGGTCATCAGTGATGGAAGGGGTTTTTTTTTTGATGAAGTAGCTACGCACTGGAAAAAAGTATAAAAGGAGTCGGTTTTAGTGCATAGGAACTTGGGCTTTGCAATTTGTAAGCCTTCAAGTCCACAGATAATGTTAGTCATTCTCAGAGTCGGTGTTGATTTCCATTTATACTAATGCACAGTGCATAGCAGTGTGGTGTTTAAAATCTGTTAAACTTTGAAGATTGATTGTTGGTTTGAAAAGGTTATAGAGGATTGATTAATGATTGATCATGGAAAGGAATAGGGAAAAAAACTATTTGAGAACCATCTTTCAGAATGTCCTGTGTGTAAATAGCAAAAAATGTGCTAAACAACTGTTAAATGTTATTTTCTGCACAAATAGTTCATCATCTGGGGACAATTTGCGACCACCACAGGCCTTTAAACATTGTCTGTTACCGCACTTTTGAAGCTTTCTTACCCTGCAGATGTATTTAGATAAATCCATGATCAGTTCCTTAATTAAAAACTGAAAACATCCAAGCATTGATGAAATAGATTTGTTAAATGTCACTCACTTGGTAAAAAATATTGTGCATGTAGTTTGCAAGCATGATTTAAGTTGAGAGCGAAAATTATTGATTGACAGAACTTGAAAGTTTTCATTTTTTAGATTTGTTCTTAAATATAGGTTTTCACACATTTGAGTGTCATAAATCATGGTTTTGAAATGTGCAAGGAAAGAGCAGGTACAATAAAATTCAGCTGTTTTATAGTAAGTGTGTTGCTTGGGGCAAACTTTGATCTTCAGTCACCGGGGCTTTAATCACTTCCTCATCATGAACTGACCAGCTGAACTTATGTGAAGTTGAACACCTCCTGATCCTGAACTGACCAGCTGACCTTAGCCTTGATCACCCCCTGACCCTGGAATGACCAGTTGACCTTAGCCTTGATCACCTCCTGATCCTGAACTGACCAGTTGGACCTTAAAAACTGACCAGCTAACCTTAGCCTTGATCACCTTCTGATCCTGAATTGACCAGCTGACCCTAGCCTAGAACGCCTGATCCTGAACTGAACAGCTGACCCTGAGAACTGACCAGTTTTATTCTCTATATGGTACCATGTGTAAAGCTCATTTCTAATGTGTCCCATGCCATTGCATGGCTGAAATCAGTATCATTCATGCCATGTAATATGTCCTGCAAGTATCCTGATTTGATAACCCTGATAACCACATTATCAAATGGTCGTCCATCCATCTGTGCAAAGTTATGGTTACAGATTTTCTTTAGAAAAAAAACAAAACATTTCAGATTGGGAAACCAAATTTGACACAAATGCTGCACTAGAGTTCATGAATCATGTTACTATTTGTTCACAGAGTTATGGCCCTTGCCATGCATTTCTTTGCCTAGTGTGTGATATCCCCAGTGGAGACAGATTTTCTCAGGGACTGTTATGGATAGGGAAACCAAATGTTGTATGTGTTTTCAGGACATGAAAGCCTTGATGGAGTTTAAAACAGGAACCAGATAGGAACAGAACACTTTGGTGGAGGATACTGATGACCATGTCTTATTGTTTCTGTTATGGTAACCCTAATAACAACTTTTGTCCATTGGTCATCATTGTTGTCAGCTGACTTCATGTCGAACATCACGCTGCATTAGCAATGAACCCATGCCAAGATGACTAGGCTAATTTTAGTCTGTCTGGTTCAGTTCATCTTGGTTCGATTGCACAAGTAGCTGGGTCGTGTCATAACTGATCATGCGATTTGAAGCGTAGTGGAGTCCTTGTCGGTGAAATCATGTTCCAGTCAGCTGGACACGGTATGCTTGTTGCAAGTGTACATTGTAATTGTTGCTGGAGTCACACACAGGATGTTGGTTTCTGTGCTTTGACTAGTTCACTGTGGATATCTAGCTGAAGCCAGGTTGTTGTTGACACACTAAAGGGTATTCAGGGCGGATATGAACAACTGCATTGAGCAACTTATATGGATGGGTCCGGGGTAGAATAGGCCTTCAGCAACCCATGCTTACCATAAAAGATGCTTGTCGTACGAGGCAACTAACAGGATCCAGTGGTCAGGCTCTCTGACTTGGTTGACACGTCATCGGTTTCCAGTTGCACAGATCAGTGCTCATGCTGTTGATCACTGTATTGTCTGGTGTGGACTCAATTATTCACAGACTGCCGCCATATAGCTGTGATATTGCTGAGTGCAGTGTAAAACTAAACTCACTCACTGACATGGATGGAAGAACATAGTTTTGTATACATGTCACTGTTTGTCCTGAAAACATGGAAAGTAGGGGAACTGACCCCTTTCCTAGCAAAGCGTGAATGTGATGATCAGCAGGGACATCAAGGGTCAGAAGAGATAATGAGTATCAGTAGGGATAACTAGAATACGTAAGGTTGACTAGCATCAAAAGTGACAACCAGAAATATTTGGTTTGGCGGAGTTGGTTGTGTTTTCCAGCCAGACAGGAAGGTTTACCAGAGTCAGTAGGGTTGTCCTGTGTCTAGGGATAACCAGTCAGTAGGTTGTCCAGTGTATAGGGGTAACCAGTCAGTAGGGTTGTCCAGTGTCTTGGTATAACCGGTCAGTAGGGTTGCTGGGAGCTAACTCAGACTTAACAGAATAATGAAAGTAAGGATCAGTCAGGATGGTTAGTGTCAAATGAACAGTTTCATGTCACAGAATATCCAGTCTATTTGTATCACATCAGTCATGTCTTTTGAAAGTGTTGATTTAACCCACTCTGAACCTTGAAAGTGAGATGGTAAAGGGAAGGCTTCCTTCAGGCATGCATTCAGTAATGTAATGGTTATTAGAAACTACCATGACTGTCAGTATGGCACTTCTCCAAGACAGTATACTACGCTGTACATGGACTTGTCACACTGTATGGTGTAAAGCTATACTGGGAGCTGGTTTTACAACTTGTTCACCGTGTAATACGGGTCATATCGACACCAAAGGAGGCTGTTGAGCTGCATAAAAGGGGAAATATCATTAGTTATCCAATCATCTTCAGGACATGGCTTCCATGTGGGGGCCATCACATCTAGGTTGCTGCATGTTTAGTATCACATTGATGGTAATCTGGGTAGACCGTCACACATGGGATTCAAGTGGATTTGTCTCTTCTCTGATGTTAAACTTATTTAGACATGAGCTTGCAGTTTTTTTCGGATGAGTCGATTTAAACAACAGCTCCATGTTTAACTTAGGAATAGGTTTAACTCTTGGGGTGCTTTGTGGAAGAGTTTGAGTGTAAAGGGCTTAGAAAGCTGGTCAATTTTATGACTTCAGGAGATTTTAAATCATTTTAGATGTGTGTGCCCAGAGAGTTTTCAATGTATGTTAGACTAGATGTTTCAAATTGCAGTGTACTTGGTTGTCTGCCTGTTCAGGGGTGGCCAGGCAGCCTAGTGGTTGAAGTATTTGCTTTTCACACCAAAAGTTCTAGTTTGATTCCCAACATATGAAAGCCAATTTCGGCATTGCATGATATTGCTAAGAACAATTTACAACCCACTCAATAATTTGATTTCACTTTATTAATGTTATCTCATTGCACAGGTTGAGTAGATGTAAGGTTCTTGTACGCAAAGGTTGCAGTGTTACCTTTATAACAACTTACATGGTTGTTGCTAACAAAGCGCACAACAATGTTACAGCAATATAAATAATTGATTGTGGATCAGGCAATTTGTACAAGTATAGAAATATCAATATGATATAACAAGCAGTCTACTAGTGTGATACATTTTATAGATGAACCTATATTTGTTTGTTACTGCAGGATGCAGTGGGAACTATTTCTGTCTTTTTTCAATTTCTAAGAGTGAAGGCTGCACTATTTGACATTGTGAGCTGACAAATGAAGGCTGGAAATGGAATCAGTGGAGATGACCAATCACCAGAAGTGTTATCACTACGTTAATGAAAGAAGAGGGATATAGCCGATATCATTTCAGAAGAAAATTACTTCTTCGAAGAAAGTCTGACCCAACAGCAGCACATTAAAACAAGCTCTAATTCCTTGTATACTGTGAAAAATGGGGTTCTCCCTCTCGAGTCCCCTGAGGCAGCCTATAGCCATGGATCTGTTCCTGCCACACTGGATTACCAGGTGGTGCTGGTGGTTGGACAGGAGTCCCAGGTTCAGCTGCTTGCCTTCACACTTCACACATAGCATCCTGAAGGATCTGATTACACCATGACCATTTCAACACTGTCAACAACAGAGTTTGATATGATCTTCTGGCTTTATGGGACAGGAGCATGTATTTTATGCATTTAGTTGGAAACACAAAAGATTTATCCTCTCGATTGAAAAATGGAAAGCAAATCATTTAGTCTAGACGTTTTTTCTTTGCTTTTCCCTAGTGCCAAAGACCAACCAGATGGGGAGGTGCAATCAATATACTATGCAGAATGTTGTAACTCAGTAGTGCAGTTTCATTAGTGTCTCGGGACCAGATGTTATGCTATGTACAAAGGCCACCAAAATGTATTCCAGCAGCACTGACACATGGCAAGAAATGTGGGAATTGTCTTAAAGAGGTTCTGTGATCATTTTCAGCCAACTAGAAATTGTAGTTAATGATGTGTGTGATACAAGACAATATCTCTAGGCAGTTTTTGTAATCGTTGACTACAGGATCGATGTAGGTGTAATGTAGGTGGTAATATTTGAAACCAGCAAATAACCACTGTGGGGTGTTACCGCTGCCACAGATGCCTGATGAAGGTTCAGAGCCAGTCTTCAGGTTGAGCCTACTGAAATGAATCAGTAGGTAACAAGTAACGTATTCCATGTTAATGGTAACATTGAGTAGCTCTCTCAAAGTAGGGATGTGACTGTTTGCAGTACAGGGACGAGCACCCACTGGTGCAATATAACTCCAATCCACATTTCTCCCATGTACAGTACAGAAGAGCCAACTTCTGTACGCTTATGTCTGTAAGTTTAAATGTTAGGGATCATCCACTTTATTGCTAATGTTGTAGCATCACAGATTGTCTGTGATGGAATAACATGACCATACCATACCATACCATACCATAACATAACATACCATGTACCATAACATACCATGTACCATACCATGTACCATGCCGTACCGTACTGTACCATACCGTGTACTGTGCCATACCATACCATACCATACCATACCATACACCACAATATAGCATTACACCATGAAAGATTTCAGTGTTCTTTATATTCCCTTGTGTAGTATAATCATGATATTGCTGGAATATTGCCAGTATGACATTAAATATTAACTCATTCACTCATTCACTCACTTGTATAGTATATCCTATATGTTTGTCCAGCAAAGGATAAATCCTGGCACATCCTCAGTTGGTCAATGGCATGAGTCTGTTCATAAGTCCTACCACAGATTCTGGACTTGGGAAATGAATGAGGTGCAACATCATTCTGATGTCTTGTATATATTAACAGTTGAAAGATGGAGAAGGGTTTGTGAAGTTGCAACAAAACTATGTAGAATGTTTTATTGTTCCTCTTTGTTTTTCAGTGTAGCCAAAGTCCATGTTCTCTTCTGAGATAATTTCCTGTTTAAGATTTTGTACATGGCACTGAATCCCAAACAAGTTTTGACAGAATTGGCCATGAACACATTCTGACATGGAGTGTTAGGAAAGAATACCAGCTGTCAATCTTATGACTTGGAGCCTAAAATCAATAGTCTTCGGTCTTGTCCAACAACTGTTTGTTTTTGTGGTCCTCATTGTAACATGTTCCTAACAACCACAACTTATTTTCCTTCCATGGATGATTTTTGTGGACAAATGAGTTCAAGATTGATGAGTTGTTAGCATAGAGAGAAGATGGAAGGAATGGTACTTATGTGTTGCAGGGCATAGATCGGTTTGTCTGTCATTACTGTTCCTTCTCCTAGCCTAATTGTTGCCATAAAGCAGCAGCAACAACAGCAGCAGCAGCAACTTGAAGATGTAGGCAATACTTATGGTCAAACAGTTGTTTGATATAAAGGTGCGATGACAGAGGGAGGTGGTTGCAACTTGGGGTTGTCTGCGCAGTTGATCAGTGCTCATACTGGTTTCTCTGCTTAGACAATATGTCACAGAGACTTATATACTACATCACAGAAAACATTGCAAGTGCATGGCTATGTAGTATAACCATATTTGAGTATGGCTGAGCAATATGACAGAAAGGAAACATGATTCTATCCTAGAACCTAGTGTAAGTATAAGTATTTTGGTATTTTATCAGGTAGCTTTAAACAAGGGATGAGGGGTAGAAAGGGTGTTGGTGATTGGTAGACAGGGTGCTGGTGGGAGGTAGATAGGGGATTTGGTGACAATTAGAGGTAGGGTTAGAGGAGGTAGATGTTGTGTGGTTGGTGGTGAGAATCGGAAACGGAGTAATGTAAAGGGAAGGACGAGGGGTAGAGAGTGAGGGGTAGACAGGATGGGTAGAAGGAGGGTTGGATGTAGCGTGGGAGGGTGTGATGGGTAGACAAGGTTATGGTGACAGGTAGAGTCAGGGTTGGATGTAGTCTGGATGGGAGAGAGATTAGACAGGTTGTTGGTGTTACGTAGAGGCAAGGTTGGATGTAGCCTTGTTGGGAGGGAGGAGTAGACAGAGTGTTGTGTTATGTTGAAGCAGGGTTGGGTACATTCATGGTGGGAGGAAGGGGTGGACAGGATGATAGTGAGGTGACTGGTGAACACGTTGCTTGGTTACTTGAATCTCCATAGACATGGTTGAAATGTTCATATATGGAATTGTCCAGTTATATTCTCGTTGCCCTTCCATGAAAGTTCTTGCTGTCTTTATTTTCCAGCTCCATTCACCACCATGACTATTTGGACGTTGAAGGTGTAACATGTCTCCTGTATGCTATCCAGGTACTGTTATTGCCTGATGTTAAGGGCCTGTTACGTGTTGTACAATCATTCAGATGTCCTCTCATCATGGTGTCGCCAGGTGCTCATCTGATTGTAATTAAGGTAGTGGAAACGGAGATCGTTAGTTCCTGATGGAGTCAGTATGACAGAGAGCGTCAAAAAAGATGGATCACATTCCTCGTTACCGAAGGGGCTGTAGGTCTAGGTGCTGCACACGCTGGAAGTTTAACAGTGACAAAAACTGCTTTGTTGTAATTGAAAAAGCTTCCAATTTCCTGAAAGTCAGGTTTTTACATTGACTTGTGTTGACTTTGACAGATGTAATTACCAGAGATGTGGGGATGTGTCTGTGTGAGCCAGCTGATGACACTGCAATACTGAAGTGTTTACTGTCAAATTCAAGAAATTCGTGATAATCAGGATTCCGATTAACCTAATTAGGTTAATTCGTCCCAAGCTGATGGAAAATGATGTGGTAGTCATAAACCTTAACATCAACACTATTATGATATGGAACTATTGAATGTGCTAATTTAGTCTGTGAAAGATGTAGAAATAGAACTCTTTATACCCTCGTTGAAAACACAATCCATTTTCTACACAAACATCTATCCCATCCAATGCTTTGTCAATGACAAGAGAATTTACAGAGACAGAAGGTAGACATACAGTGGTCAAATTCCATGTGGTTGTGAGTCCTGTTGTCCTTGACATCAGCGGCTGTAGTATCTGAATCTGGGCTCTTCATCCCCCTTAACCACCAACCACCTAAATATTTTGGGCTTTTCATGCTTACTCCTTCATCAGCATTAACTCCGAAATGTTGTGTTCTCATATAAAGAAGTTGATATCCATAAATCTTCATTCTTATGCATTTCACTTCTAAATGCCCTTCAAAGACATGACCACAGTATGTGAAACCCATTTCTCGTATCCTCCACTGTGACATTCCTGACATATTGCTAAAATCAGCATGAAACTAAACTCATTCACTCAGTATATATGTTGATATTGTGAAGGTTACAAGGACCATATGATGCATGATTTCACCATGTGTAAGCAAGTGATACACTGATACCATAAAATGTTTCCATGAATTCAGTTTACAATAATTTTTGTACAACTGACATTGCTTTTAGCAAAGATTTCTTATGAATGTGGAAAGGATTTTGTCACGTTTATTTAATTCTATTTTGTGTGATACACTGAGGTTCTATTTGAAACTCAGTCCAGTTGTTTGAAGTTAAGGCTTCCATGACTTTGCCATCTGCTAGTTACTGCTTCAGGGTTTGAACCTCCTCCCTTAGTTAACCAATGTCAAGTGATGTTGAACTTCGGAGACTGACTGGTGCAGTGACCAAAGACTTCCATCAATGACAGACATGACAATATACCTGGTATGCTAGATGATCATTGCAGATGATGTCTCAGGTGGTGTCACAGACGTAATCAGCAGCCTTGGTGGTGTGCCCAATTACCCATGCTCCACCGCGGCTGAGATCCTGTCCTCTCTCACAGGATATATTGGCAGGAGTTATCGGATTAGGGCTGTGATAGCGCAGACCTAAGTGCTGTAATAGAAAGTAAGGGGATGTTTTATGAATTGTTCAGGAACGTTCGACTGACTGGCGGGGATGTGTATTGGAATGAGAGTGTGAATGCTCCAGGCATTGTGTTTGGGTAGGGCAGTGTGGTTAAAAGGGCAGCGTGTGGCTACTAGAACACATTGAAGGATTGTAGCATCATTAGAGAATTGTATAAAACACGGTGGCACCTTGTGAATGACATTTTGAATGAGTGTGGACTATTTTACACTAGTATTCCCACTGATTTTGAATGATGTGTCCATAAATATTCTGCTTACAATGAAAGGCGTTTACAAAAAACATCAAACAATTTCTCAGTATTATTTATAAAGATATTTGAATATGTACATTGTCACTATAAGGAATTTGCGACTTTTCCATTTGGTTTACTTACTTTTAAGACATGTTGGAATCATTAGATATTGATTTTGAGATTATTCCTTCTCACTTGAAAGAAATTTAACAAGATAAACCTTTTATAAAGGAAATATCAGTTTGCAGTTTTCCCTGAATTTAGCATTGGGCCGAATATGCTTTGAGAGGAACTTTCTGTATTCTGCTCTTTGAATGAGATCTGGAGGGCATGAAATGTCACAATTCACATGTTCCTGGAAGATCTAAACATTTGCAGGAGTTTCCAACTAAACTGGTTTTATGTGATAGTGCTAAAAGAATATGCCTATTCTGGTTTTTTCCTTTCAAAATTTTCAGTAAAGAAATTTCAGCATGGTTGTTTCCTAAACAAAATGTACTTTTTGCCTGTTACTGTCTGTGCAGCTTCAACCATTGGCAGAAGGTTAGCTGAGGGGGTTTGAGGTGGCCCTGCCTTGACGTGTTATGGTCAGCTCACTTCCCAGTTGTCATGTTCTGTGCACACAGTGTATGGCACCAGTGTCAAGTCAACTTCAGAATGGCTTCCTCAGCCATTCCTTCAACGGAAATTTATTAGCGTGGGAAGCCTGATGACAGTTGTGCCATCTCAAGACATTTGGATGCAGAGTGCATATAGGATTTCATGACAAATAGGATCGCTGGTTGCAATTTCAATTTCTGTTTTATCAATTACATGCCTGAAGGGAAGGATTACTGGGTGATATTTCATAATGCTGTAGAATCGTAAAGGGAATCAATAAAGGGTATTTATTGCTTGTAAAGTGATCATTTCACAAACCAGTATCACCGTGGCAGAGAATTCAATTTTGAAAAATGAAAGTGGCAAATTTTATGATTTGAATCAAATTTGTGGAATTTAATTTATCTGAATTGACACATTTGGAAATCTTAATGTAATTACTTCTTTGACAGAGCATTGAGTATGATCTTGACAAGTCAACAAGAAATTGTGTTTTGTGGACAAGACTGGTGAAGATTGACTGAGTACATCTAAACATGAACCGGTATTGGAGAGGGTTAACCTTTTCTTCCAGAAACCTTAGTTTTATGTTGTTTTTAGTGTTAACTTGGGGAACAGGTCCCCTTCTTGCCATAGGCCATTGTTCCATTCCTTGGTTGCATGAGAAACCTGTGAGCGGGTTAGAATCTCATTTTGCCTTATTATGTTTCTAGAGTTGTCAGCACTGTACCCTTCCATCCTTGCTGGTAAGGACCTGAGACTTGCATCAGAACAGCTTCTCTTCTCAAATTAGGATGGCTAAATGTAACATAACTGGAATGTAGGTGTAAAACTCATGAATGAATGAACACCATGAATGGAATTCAGCTTTGGTCTGTCAGTCAAATTCACAGTCTTTTGGTACAGATAACAAGATGGTGGGTTGCAGGATCAAGGTTATGTTGAAAAAAGTTCTTCCTTCAATGGAATTCTTTCTAGCTGTACACAAATTCGAAGCAAATTGTCACAGGCCTCGATTTAAGAAATGTTAACCTACTTGCACCATGTGCAAACTAAGATAAAAACCTAGTTATTGCTTATTGCAATATGTCATGAAAGAAATATGCTGTTGAATCGAGATGTTTTATTCAGAAGTTTACCCAATCAAAAATTGACTTGCACCTGATGCAAGTGAGACTGTTAACTAGACTGCACTTTGTAATAGCGGGTTGCACTGATGTAAATAACAAAGCACTAGATCCGGCACTGCTGTCAGGTCGTCTGATATTACAAATGAATGGATATCAGACTTCAAGATGACATGTGTTTGTGACTTCCAAATAAAGTATGTAGATTAGCTGTCAGCCCAGTTTTGTTTCCATCCACAACGAGGACATGTAAATTTGTAGAGGTGTGACTGCTGCAGTGGGGACTGCATCATCTCAACCTACACCAGTATTTTCACATCTGTCATATGGAAATGGCTAGGAAGAACAAGTGGTCTGTCTCGAAAATTGCCACTTATCAGTGTTGATCTCAACCAGCTATGTCCGTGGATGCTTGATATCGTTTGTTTAGAATTACAGCTAGATGTAGTCTCTATCCAGCAATATCACAAGATGGCCATCCACGCACTTTCTGCTGTATGTGGAAGTACTTTGCTTTTAAAACACTGTGTTTTGCATTACATGGTTTGTCTGTACTATATGCAACATGGTTTATCGGGATAATATACAGAATGGTTCATGTGAGAAAAACAAAATGATCCGCATAGGTTATTAGGCATAGTGCTAGCAAGTACCGACTAGACACTGGATTTTAAGCCTGAAATGAAGTAACATGTCTATCTTTTCTTAGTTGGTGGGTTTCAGAAAGTCTTTCTTGGTTAATTCCTCCACTGTTATTTTTAAGTATGATTGTGTCTGATTTGTTTCAGCCTTTTCGATTCCCCACATGGGTAAAATGTGTGAAGCCCATTTCTGGTGTGATGTCGGAATATTGCTAAACCAAACTCTTTTCATGTAGAGTTCTTTTTATGTAGGACTCTTTTAGAACCTACATTTGAGGAAGCCATATAATGGTGGCTGTTATTTTTCCACCTCTTCATCCTGCAGGGACAGCACGAGTAAAGCATCTTTAAACATGACTGTTCCCCATTGTATTCATGCCTTCCTCACAGCTTGGAGCTGTACTCACATGGGTGTTGTCAGGCAGTGGAAACCTTTCTGATGTACCATAGTCATCATAATAAACATCCCAGGTACTCCGAAAATTCACATGCGGTTTATTATAACCATACAAAAGATAAAGTGGTGGAAAAATTAGTACAGTGTGTACCCTTATCAGTTTTGGAAAACATAGTTTAGTTTCTTCAAGTAAGATTGTATAAATATAAAGTCGACCAAAGGTATGTTGAAAGACCTGCTTTGACAGGCAGCCTCAGAGCCTTTGATTTCATGCCTCGATGTATTGATATCGATATATTCAGTAGATAGTAGATTTGTGCTACACTATGTACCAAGGACAGTCATGTGAGGGGCTTCTCCAGGTCATTAAAAAAAAGATACACTGGGGTCACTTGAAGTCAGTATGGTCTTCAGGAGGCCTCAATGAAGGCAAGATTACTGAACAAGGGAGGTTACTATCAGGAGGTATGAGGCTGTTGATGAAAAGCCTTTACAACTGTTGCTGTACGGTATGTTTAAATGAGATCATGGACTGAGACTGGGTATTACTGTGTGACATCACTCAGGATAAATATATCAGACATTGCAGTACATCCAAGGCAGACAGAACGTACAGCCACAAAGACTTGTTTGTATTGACAAGTCATGCTACACCAGAATCGTGACGCATCATGTGGACTTAAATACAGTTCCCCTATCAACATATCACTGCATGGTTGAACAGACTCAACTGAGGTCTAATCTCACTGTCACGATTCATGATGGTTTTCTGACCTAGTGACACAGCAGTCTGCTTCTGGAGCCTGCCGGTAGCATCCTTAGATAAAGGAAGTTCTTTAATGTAAATATGCAGGTATAGGTAATGCTTATATAGCAATCATTCAGTGCCTGTTTTAGAACTGGGTGTAACGCTAAAGACGATAACGATTTGTGATTGGTGGGTGGGTCCTTCAGTTGCCACATACAGGGAAGCTGTTTCATCCCTCTATGTAACCATGGTTACAATATTAATTCTCACTCTAAAATGTAGTAACAGATGATAGTCTAGCATGTCAAGCCGAATCTGAAACACATTATTTTCCATTCCATCCTCTTCAATAAAAAGCTGTTAATGAACCCTGTCTAGAAGTAGTAGTAGTGGTTTTTCCGTAATTAAATTAAATTTGTGACGTCACTCCATTGTCTGCTTGCTCCATTGCTTTTCAGGAATGGAGCGATGGGTACCAGTTTCAAATTAAAGATTTCATTTTGTTGTTTTGACATTTACTTATGATAACACAAATATTCCCAATACTTTGAATGTAATTAAAATAGGGTCATGTCCTCTAGCTCTCTATTTCTTAAAAATAATGTGCTCTGGGTCGCTCCAGTATTTTTAATGAAGGGAAAGCTACTCGGACATTACCCTATACATAATTATGGTTTTACAGAAGTATTTATGATTTTTACAGTTTTTCAGATGTTATGATTATTTTAAAGTGTGACTGTGAATGAATTGGATTTTTGCTGTCCTTTGCGGTTTTACATCAGTACTGTACGATGTTGGGAATAATACAAGCAAATGCTTTAACTATAGGGCCCCATCACCCTGGTTTCAGAAAACAGAAGTTGTTAGGTTCTCATCAGTACATGCAACTGACACATGATAGACCAGGTACAAAAATGTTTTAGTGTCCAGAAAAATGTACTCTGGGTAGGTTTACATGTGGGCAACACAGAGATGTGTTTCTGCAGAATTTCTGTCAAACACAGGTACTTGCTTGTTAAGTTGTAGTTGTTCTCACAGCTGTTTTGTGTAAATATTTTGAAACTTACTTACTCTGTGGGGATTGTCAAAATATGTGTTTGTTTTTATAAACCAAGATATTCCTACAAATATAATTCCTTTATGTATTCTTGTTTGTGACAATCCAAATGTCAGAAGTATCTCAGTGTGATGGTTTGTGTCTCTCTGCCAAACCATGCTCAGCGTTCTCTGAAGTACAAAGCAGATCCAGATCAATTTCAGACTTCCTCTCTCAGGACTGACAGGGCCAGACGCTCTGAGGTAGGTCACTCTGTGGCTTATGCTCCAAACAGCAACAGTTGATTCAACAAGTGTCAAATAACCAGACTCAAAGCTATTGCCATGTTGAGGATGCATCAACAATCTGCGGATCTATTGATTTCTTTCTATGTATGCCCTGAAATATTCATCAGATTTCCATGTAATGATGTACATCAAACCAGGAGTTGATGAAGGCAATCACTTTCCTTATTGTTCTAAACGAGCAGCAGTAGATATGTTTCTAAGTATTTCCAACACCATATCTGTATTTGTTGGATGTAAATGTTCAGACCTACCCCATGGCAAGCAGACAGACAGTTGTTCAGAACTCAGTAATCCAAAGTTAATCACTTCCTGTTGGCAGGAACATTGTAGACCAGCAGCAGAAGATGTTTCCCAAAGAAACAAATACTTTCCCAATATACTGCTGGCAAGAGATTCCCTACTCATGGATCTGAATCCTAGATTTCCCCCTGACTTGGTCTATGTTCTGGCTCAATCTATCCATGTTGAATTAATGAACAAAAGATATCTACTGCGGTACCTTTCCATTGTCTTCAAGGTCACAGTAGGTCTTCAGCAACCATGCTTGTAAGAGTTGTCAGTCTTGCTGATGTGGTTGGCACATCCAAAGTTGTAGATTGATTCTCATGATGTTGATCACTGGATTGTTTGTCTAAGATTCGATTACTTAAAGACTGGTGTAATATAGCTGGAATATTGCTGAGAGTGGTGTTGAACAACAAGCAAAGTAACAAACTTGGATACCATTAAAGTTATTGGTATGTTTAACACTCGATTGATTGTGCTGAGAAGAGTAATTTCTGTACAGGTTCAGTCTTTCATGTACACAGAAGCATATCTTTTCCTCTGAGTGTCACTCACTCCCTCATGGAGACATTATTATCATGTTTTACAGATTAAGATAGATATGGAGCAGAGAGGGTTCGGGTGATCCTGGCACAGTCAGGCCGGTAAGGCTCATCATCAGCTCAGGGCCCTCGCCCCCTCTACACGCAGCCCAGACAGCGAATGGGACTTCTCCCAGGAAACACTGCCAAGTTGAACCCACCAACAACTTTCCGGAGAATATGAAGGCTCCCCAACACTGCAGCCTTCTGCATTACCCAGATTGTCAGAAGGGCTGTGCTGCTGGTGGAGAACCCAGCCACTCTCCTGATCTGCGACAAGAGATCAGGAGGTACCAAACCAAGGGCACTGAGAACAATGGGGAGCCTGATGGCAGTGTACTTGGGATGCAAGCGAGACATTTCAGACGCGAGGTCTGCATATCTATCATGCTTTTCCTGAATCTTGCCAATCATGTTGCTGTCAAAAGAAACAGAAAATTCAATGATATGAATAATTTAATTGACTTTATCAAATAGGACAAGATCAGGTTTGTTGGCTGATATTATAATACAATATTATCATTATTATTATGATTATGAAAGTATGAAATAACTTCATGCACTCGACACACTTTGCCCGCCATGTATTACTCATGCTGTGAAGTTGTAAACTGACAGTTAACGCCACCTGTGTCCCACGCTTCATGACCACATAATTTAGTCATGTTCACAGCTCTTCATTGTAGCACTCAGATGGCAGCATGTAAAGGTGAAGGCTGAGTTCCATGGCACTGGGCATCAGGTGTGATGAGAAACACCACCGTGGCATGTTGAATGTCGACACACTTGTTAAGTGGGACTGTGGTTCCGCATGGGTTGACTGGAACAGTATTGTATGAGGCCGGAGATAAGCTGAATGAAAGGTGTCAGCTCATCTTCTGTAATATGTGGCATAAGGTCATTGTCACGAGTGGCTTGGTTTCATTTCTTTTCAGTCGGGGAAAATATTGTCAAAATGTTTATTGATGCCAGTATTTATGAAGAAAATTGTTCATTGGATAAATTGGATCTCTGGAAGTGATATCTGGCCAAAGATTTTTAAGTCGTTAACATGCATTACCTTTTAACATATATAACATATATTATTTACATACATTTTTGTGAGAGATGTACAAAGTTTTGTCAAGCATGTCATGTGCAGTAATGATAGAACCAGAGAATCGGTCTGAATATGTTTACATATTGCAGTTTGATTAATGAGAGTACACACATCAATGTTTACACAGTTTATGAGTGTAAACATTGGCAAAGACTGATGCTTGTTTTTCTGATGTTTTGTCTTTTTCTGATGGCTCACCTACCATAGCAAATGTCCGTTAGGTTTATGAACCATGGGCCCAGGGCTCATGTCATTTGAAAAGTAAATTAGACACAGGAAAGATGACTCTTCTTTATTACCATTGTGAAATGTAATAGCTATATTCTGAGCACATATGAAATGAAATCCAAGTTTATTTGCAATAGTAGCCATTAAGTAAGATACCATTATTTGATAACCCAAAATGAAAACTGACTTGTACCGGACCTCGGGCGATGGGATTTTTTAACCCCTGATCAGTGCTTGTGATTGACAGTCACTGGATTGTCCGATCCAGAGTCAGTTATATTATACAGTAAAAGAAATGCAGCTCTGGTTTTGTCAAGGTTTTCAAGTATACATGGGATTATATTTGTTTAAAAATTGCATTCCTTTTGCTGTTCAGTTGTATATTTACAGACTGGTGTTTCATGGCTGGAGTCTAGCTTATGCCCACAATGTGAAATTACAGCCTTGTTAGCATCATTTGACCATTCTTTGTTCACCTGTAAATGTTTTCCTGTTACGAGGAGATGTTGTTTGTTTCTCTGTGACTATTCATGTTAATTCTCTTTCTGACACTTCATTATTCATCAAGATTGTTTGAGTTAAGTGCTATGTCACTCACTCACAGGTGTTGACTTGTCACCAGTGCTCGAATTAACTGCCGACCAGGAGGCCTAGCGCCAGATGTTATTGTATTGGGCCCCTTTTTCTTTATTAATGTTCATGAATCTTCCACAATCCATTTCTGTGTATCATAGGCTTAGCTTGAGTCTGTAGGAACAGTGTGAAACAGTATACAGTGTGGTCTATTTTGCATTTATTGGACTCTAACAAAACGGGCCTGCAGATTTCATTCAGGCTGTAGATTTTAAAGCAGCCCTGATGGCCAGCTTGTAAAGTAAAATATTGCAAATGATGTTTGTCATGCTGAAGATCATGCTGCAATTGAAAGCAGGGATTTGGTTTCAGTATTATTCAGGATAAAGGATCTATGTACCCTAAACAAATATTTCATTTAAATGTGATGGCGTTTAAGTTGATATCATTTCAGTTAATTTGTAAAGATCACATCAACATTGAAACGGATGAAAGACATAGCTCTTTTGTTGCGGTAAATCTGTCCTTGATCGTGTTCCCAACGGAGAATGTATGCAAAAGGTAGCTTTTTAACATTCTGATAGTGTGGAAGACAAAGATATCGCTGTTGAATTTCAGCCCAGTAATTACCGAACTGATAGTTATGTGTCATGGCACAGTACTGATCTTTGCCAGTCGAAACATTACATGAAAAACTTGAACCAGGAATGATAGTGAAAACAGAGAAGGTTGACTGAAAGTACAGTGTTATGGACGTCGTCGTTGTCATCTGCTGTGACTTCAGCAATGTTTTCTCCCTGATTGGAAACTTAATACTGTGGAGAAACTGCATCTCAAACACTGACTGGAAACATATTTGATGAAAAGACCTAATTGAAACATGACTTGGGATTAAGTTTTGCTGCTTGAATGGCTGACATAGATTTAAAATTATCATGTAATTAAGGTTTGTAGATTTGGCAGATTGAATTTCTTATTATATTGCAATTTTATATTCAGACATAAAGCTATTTGCAAAACCTCTTTGCTGCGCTATTATGTTGTCCTCATTCTGTCCAGTTACTTTATGGGGCTAGTTGATCAGCTACCAGCAGATGTGGATGTAGCTTTTGATGCAAGTCTCTGTCTATCTACAACTCAAAGCATTTGTGCCAATCTTGTAAAACATCATTCTCCCCAGAAAGGTCGATTAATGATACCAGATTTTACATATTATGTTGTCTGTGTTCATCAGCAGAGAATTCCATGCAAGCACAGATATGCCTCATGGAGTATTTAGTCCAGTTCAATCCTGCAGTGATGAAAAGATTGCATTTGTGTGCCATTGATGGTGTACAATATTGCTGGAATATTTTTAATAGCTCAATAAAAGTACTGATTCTTCATAGTGTGGTTAAGAATGGCTAAAATGGATGGAATGTGCATTAGAAAAAGACCAAACAGACATCAATTTAAGTTCAACAACTTATTCGCAATGGGCTGTTGACCCACCACTGTCAGATCATGGAACAAGATTATGACGTCATTATTTAGCCACTGTGACGTTAAACAACAGAACTGTTGATGGCCCATTGTGAAGGAATCAGTGGGCCATTATCATTGGCAGTGGCCCGCACATGTCTCATAACTGGATCGCGGTTTTATAATTTCATCCATTTTAGCTATAACACTATGATTTATTAGTTATTATCAGATATAGTCAGTGTGTACATATCAAACGTGTTGAAGTTTGGGAAGGGAACTTCTTTGCTTGGAGATTATGAAAGTTCAAGGAGTGATATGATAAACTTTTGACTGAGAGGAACTACGAGTTGCTGATATAACTAAATTTGCAGCTATATAACCTCTTGTATACATTCCCAATTCATTAAAAACAGTACAGTTATCCCCAAAGTATATGGACGATCTAGAGTATGTTTTACAAGGGAAGTGTTCCATTTCCAAATCTTGAAGTGTTCGTGTGATGGAAGTGTCCGTGTGATGGAAGTGTCCGTGTAGTTATTTGGTGTATTTAATGCTGGGTGTCATCACTGCCTGCATGATCAAAGACTTGTGGTGGCAAGGTACATACCAACTAGTAATCGGATTATGCGAGTCTGTGTTTACTGTAGGAATCACACCAGCGAGACGGATGTCCTACCACTTGACACGTCTACATGAACAGCGGTCCCCAGAGTGCAGCACTGGTGTCACAGAATCAGGAAATGTGTTGTATTTGCACAAGTCACTTGCACACATAGTTTATCATGGCGTATTGAATGGTTAGGTGGGATTATATGGTAGGATGTGAACAATGATAAATATCCTGTCAGTTGTCATGAGAAGGCCTTGATCATACTGTGGGAAGATATATGTTGAAGCTGTGTGCATTATACATGGTGATAACTGAAGCAAAGTCACATGGTGACACCACCCTATTATATGTTTGTATCTATAAATGAATACTAATTGTTTTATGAGGGATTACAGTGACATTACACTCAGCAAGACCATGTGATGGCAAACAACCTGTCAAGTTTGGTTATAATTCGGTATTTTTGGATTTCTTTGATCTAATTATTTCTCCTTATTTTTGTTACAGGATATTTGTATTGCACATATATCCACGCAACTATGCTCAAGTACCATGCTCAAGGTGCTGGTACTTTTACTCTGTCCATCATTTGAAGTCAGTCTCAACGGCTCATGTATTCGCAGTCTCAACTCCCTGTGGAGTATAAACGTTTTGCAGGCGCAAGGCACACCAAGTTATTGAGGCTTTACCATCCTTACTAGGTACCCACCCATTCACAGCTGGGTGGACTGGGACAAATAATTACAGTACTAATGATCTAATGAATGACCTCAAAAAATAAAATATTAAATAGTCCACAATTATGAGTTTCATGCTGTCATGTTTGAGACAACTAAACAATTTTGTACATCAGTTTAAGGATGTCGGTTCCACCCTCCCATGTCAGAAATAGATAGCCCAACATTGTATTAGACCGGCATGTTGTCGGAATGAGGAAGCATATATTTCCTCCAACAGCTAATTTCATGTAAGTCAGTCAACAAGCTTGTCTTCGTTTAAGCACAGAATTCCATCTCAATGGAAGGAAGCTTTTCGTCAACAATGGAACGTGCTCGGGATACACGTTAAACTGACATTTGACACAGAAAGACTCTGTGGACCAACACACAGGCCCTGACTCCAATATCTCAACTCAGAAGTAGGGAATTAAGTTGACAGTAAACATGCCAGAGTCTGGGATCTCTTTAACTTCTTTTCGATGTAAAGGGGTGATAATTGCAGTGAGTGATTTGTTTTCGTACGAGTCTGGTCAAGGTGGTCAAGTTCAACTGAAAAGCGCTCTTTCAGTGTCTTTTAGCCAAGTGACTGCATTTGTTGGAGATGTGTACACAGATATGGTTTTAACATTACTGGGCAAAACGGTTGAATTATGCTGTGAGAGTATAGACTCGATCAGAAGTTTTCCATATTGACCCATGATCCTCAGCCTCATGATTTGACTTTAGTGGAGATGTGTGTTGCACATGTGATCTTTGCATGGGGTGTGATGTCATAACTTGATTTGAGACCTGTTTGATAAAAGTGTTAGCATAGGCATAGATATTGAAGACTGAACAAGGAAGAACATGTTCTTCAGTCACAAATGGAAGGGCTAAAAATGTAAATGGTATAAGTGTGAGCATGTGATATGTCTTCCTCATTTCACAGTCCTTGGTACGTTGCCATAGCCTGCACCAACCAGGATATAACCACTGTATCACAAATGAAAGACATTGTGGATAGTGTTTGTGTGTTCAACATGAAAATCACAGAGCCTGATGTCGTATCTGTAACATTTACAGTGAAAGATTTACGTGGTCCTTTAATTCAGATATTCAGTGATTTTGCTGCAGACAAATGTCATCAGGGCATTTGTATAATTTTATCACTTTTTCATGTGACATGTATCTTGAGATTTAGATCAAATCTGAGGACATTTTTGGGATACAATCAGTCAGTGTCAAAGAAAATGAATTGATTTGAATTGTAAGACAGAAATCCCCCATGACCTCAGGGTTCTTAATTGTGAACAGAGGCTAGGAGTTCTAAACACTGCAGAGACTACTGGGAGGGATTTTCTGACATTGTATGGACTGATTGTGTTTCTCATGTTTTTAAAAATTTAAAATGGCTCAATTATTATTTTCATCCCCTCGTGGCAGTTAATAACTGTTCTGATCACATGGTTGTCAAACATGTTTTTTGACAAGGGTAAATTTGATCTCTCCTCATATCTGGAACCCCGCAGGAAAATCTCTCCAATTGAGCCAGTATCACCACCAGGCTGAGAGAAGAACGTTCTCCAGTATTAGACCCATATGTTAACATAAAGCCTGCATGTTTGCTGGTGTCCAGTGTAGATTGGTGTTATACCATTGTCATATTTACCTTATCACGCATTGGCATATCATTGTCATCATCCTTTCTAGATCAATGGAGTCTCAAGTAGGCTGTTCATTGATGAGAATGAAGAGGCCAGCGATCTAGCACACTGATGATACTTTCATGATTTTTTTCACAGGGTTACATCATTAGGATGTTCCCACAGCTTGCGGCCAGGAAGCGTGTTTTTAACGTCAGTTCCACGATCCTCTACTTTATCTGTAGCTGTATGCAACTGCTTCATTATTCCAGTCATGCAGAGCACACGCATGATTATTTTCCATGTTGACAACCCTTTCAGTAAGATTTTTCTCAACACCACTAGTATCGATACTGATTGTGTACTAGATACTGATTTTACCCATTGCATTGGCTCCAGGAGCAGCCTGGCCTTGCTCTTTCTAACAGCTTGTCTTCTGTGCTGCCATTGCTTGTCGTGTGATTGAACTGCTAACAAAAAATAGTCGCTTGTTAGATTAGACCTGCCTATCTCGCACTGTTCTCTGGCACCATTCCACAGAGCCATGGAGTTGAGACCCAGGATGTCTGTGTTGTTAGAATAAGGAAGAACCCCATCAGCTCAAACAGGTTTTCTCAAATCTCAAAGTGCCATTGATATTTTCGAATTGATAGAATTTACTGTATATGTTCAGTTCCGATAGCGCTGTATGAGATCCAACTTATATATATGATTTCATTGATTTGAGGATTTTCTCCCTTCAGCATGCTCAGTGCACATTGATATGTCTGTTGTGCAAGTAATATAAATGACGTGTGGTATACATTGTGTTGGGATAACATTTAAGAAGATCAGGACCCTATACTTCATGACCTGGACTTCAATATATCAAATTTGTTTCCAGATGCTTCACATTGTTCTGTGGTCTGTGAGAAATTCTGCTTTATTTGTGTGGATAAGACAACTCTGGCTTTGATGTTTGGTTATGTAAATGCCTTTGCTGCTACAGGGCGAGCAGTAGGTCTATGTATCAGACATGCTTCACAGCCGGATTATGATCTACTCAGGAGTTGTCTGTCCTCCATCTCAGGTGGAACTGGGGAGCAGGAAAAGTTATGAAACGTTGTCTTTTAGTGCAGTAGCATCGGCGCTTCGATAGCACTCACTCACTCACTCAACCCATGCTTGCCATAAAATGCAATTATGCTTGTAAAAGGGTGACTAACGGGATCGGGTGGTCACCCTTTCTGACTTGGTTGTCATCGGTTCCCAATTGCGCAGATTGATGTTCCTTGATCACTGGCTTGTGTTGTCCAGACTCAATTATTCACAGACTGCCACCTTATAACTGGAATATTGCTGAGTGCAACATCAAACTAAACTCACTCACTCACTTATCCAACATATTCACTCGGGATACTCGCTCACCATAAACAATGACCATATTCACTCACTTGCTATGCTCTCACATTCAGGATACTTACCATACTGTAAGACAGTCACTTAACCATACTCAACACATCTATTCACAACAGACACTATATTCGCTCACCATTCACCTCTACATACTCACCTCCTTCACCTCATTCACCTCAATCTACATTCTCACCTCACTCACCCGCACACCCATTCTCCAATGTACAGTACTACTGATGCTGTTTCCTTGAAGGCAACATATGAAAGCTTATGTGAAGAAAGCTGGTGAAACCTTCCAAGCAGTCCAGTTCCTATTGTCTGTTTGAAGAATTTTCTCTTGTTCCACAACGTGATACACAGCCTGTAGACAATCTTGGTAGATGAGTTCTTTCCATGCCAAAGAAGTAGTGTATTTGATTAATACCAACATTTGTATCATGAACAATCCCAGCACCAGCTACACTAGATTAAAGAAGAGAATTGGATCATACTTGTGTAAGATTGAATGGAGATAATTTATTTGATTTAAGATGAGGAAGCGATGGAGAGGAGTAATTCCCTCGTCCCTTCTAGTATTCCTTAGCAATCACATGGCTGTAGGCAAAGAGACGAAAGGATTCACCAGCTTTTCACTCACCCACATAAGCTGAATGTTTTGGCGTAAATGTATTACTGGGAGAAGTTGCTTTATTTTCTGTCATAGCACAGGATTACCTTGATGTTGCACATTGTTGCCTCCTGCAGTCAATAATCATTATCAGTCTGTCACTCAGTCGCTCTCGGAACACACGTTCCTGTTTTGTGCTTTGAATACGGACATTTGGTAGGATGGCAGTAATTATATTTCCAAGAAGCCTCATGATATGTGGGGTTGGTTTCAAAAGGAAATGTTAGTTTTAACCTCAGTTTTAAATGGTGGATGTTTACGATGAAATAGGAACCAGTAATGACTTCTTGCCAAGGTCATTATGTTTTCTATGGTTTTGCTACACATTTCATCTAATCTGAGTTACCTAGATTGATGCTCATGCTGTTGATTACTGGATTGTCTGATCCAGACTCAGTTATTTACAGACCACCACCATGGTCTTTTGCCAAGAGAGATGGAATATTGCCGAGAGCTGCGTTAAACTATAAACCAAAATGTTTTGTCATGTGCATTGAAAGTAGAGATTACCTAAAGAGAGAAAAAGATGAACTTGTTATTTGTTGGTGATTTTTTGCTGTGACTTGTACTTTTTGTGACATCTCAGTGGTCTAAGGAACTGAGAATCTATCCACAGACAAGTGGATGGTCCATCACATGAGCATCAGAGTGAAAGGAAGAAGAAGCCTGCATTAGAAGACTTTACAAATGCCAAACCAACAGTCCAGACATGAATGCATGCACACGCGTTCATACATGTGCACACACACTCAAGCTACAGAAATGAAATAATTATGTTAAACCAAATATCAACTTTGTAGTTACAGTGTATATATTTTGGGGCCTGTAGCATGACTGATAACGGACACTTGAGATACTACAGTGCTAGAATTTGTGGTACAGACCTCTGACATTCTTCTCCCATCCAACAGATATGGCATTATGAAACACTGTTCCAAACAGTCTTTGAACCAGACACATTCACTCTGCTTATTATGTCTGTTACAAGTTCTGCTTTGACATCTTCAAGTTTTAATGAATCCCAAAGCACATATGACCAGTAACGAACCATACTAAACCCCTTCATCGTCAACCCACTTCTTGGCAATAACTCAAAATATCACAATTTCCTGTGCCATCACCAACTACCTTTGATATTTCTCCAGTTTGGTTCAACATTGATTGTATGCAACATGTCAGCTAAAACCAAACTTTTTCATCAAATTACCCATTCCAGTTGCTTTTGAAGCAAACATTAGAAAAACGTTTGTATCCACTCTAGGACTTGTTAATGCTTCTTGCCCAAATGCATTCCCATAAGGGGAAATATTGAGAAAGAAAACTAAAACTTGTTTAACTTTGCTGCACTCAATTATTTTGCTTGAAATTTGAGTTTTTCTAAGAGCTTCTCTTTCGTTAGGGCCAATGATTTCAATTTAAAACTTATGAAAGCATTTTGGCACATGCTTTTTATTCTGTTTGAAATGAAGGGAATATTTTCCTTAAAATGAAATGTGTCCTTCAGTGCAAACCCTCATGCTCACCTGGCCCAGATACATGCATAAATATTCCTTTCACTACTAGAGTATCCTTGCAGATTTGTTGTAGAATTGGCCTTCAGTAACCCATCCTTGTCATAAGAAGGGATTAGGTGGTCAGACTTGCTGATTTAGTTGACACTTCCTCATATCCCAGTTGCAGAGATCGATACTCATGATGATGGTCAAGAGATTGTCAGGTCCAGGCTCCATTATTTAGCTGGACTATTGCTGAACATGGCATTAAACAACAGATGAACTAAGCCATGGATGTCCAGCCCCAGAAGCACCGCGTGTTTGTGGATTGTTTCACATGGTAGTCATCGTCTGAGACATGACTTGATTTCAGAAAGCAAATTTACTCACACCTTGTTCAACCTTAGGTTGAGAAACCAAAAACAGGTTGGACCTGCTCAGTCTACAATTACATCTGATGCCTGACATTTGGTACTGATGATTTATTGCAGTTTCAGGTTACTGGCTCATGTTCTAAATACTTGATTCGAGCTGTGTAAACTCTGCATCACTTCCATCTGTCCTCCCATGTGTAGGTGACTTGGTGAGTTATCACTGAGATACTGTCCAAAAACAGCCTTCATCTAAAAGCTCTCATTCACCTGGGATTTCCTTGAATATGAAGCAATGTATGCGTGTGTTGTCAACTTCTGACTTGCCATGCACAGAAATGATGAATTGCAATTATATAGACAGAATAGTGCAGACTGCAGCCTGAATCAGCACCTGCTCTGCTGGAGTCAGGTAAACGTGATGTAATTCCTATAGTCTCATGGTGATATTATCTTGGACTGTCACAAGACCATTAAAGTGTGTGTGAGTGTATGAAAGCTATGAATTGACTCCACAGTTGCCTTGACAAAGCCAGTTTCACCATGCTACCACACAGCATCAACTCTTGTCTTGAATCCAGCCGATGGGCGATGCTGTTGAGACATGAAGCAGGTCGAGTGTAGCGGGGCCTCCACACAGCATCGCCTCCTGTCTGTCTTGAATCCAGTGGATGGGTGATGGTATGAGGCATGAGACACCAGACAAGGTCTAGCAGGGCCTCCACACACCATCACCTCCTGTCTGTCTTGAATCCAGTGGATGGGTGATGGTATGAGGCATGAGACACCAGACAAGGTCTAGCAGGGCCTCCACACACCATCACCTCCTGTCTGTCTTGAATCCAGTGGATGGGTGATGCTATGAGGCATGAGACACCAGGCAGGGTGTTGCCTCCACACAGCATCGACTTCTCTCTCTCATGAATCCAGTGGTTGGGTGATGCCATGAGACATGAGACACCAGGCAGGGTGTGATGGGGTCTCCACACAGCATTGACCGCTCTCTTTCATAAATCCAGTGGTTGGGTGATGACATGAGACATGAGACACCAGGCAGGTTGTGATGGGGTCTCCACACAGCATCGACTTCTCTCTCTCATAAATCCAGTGGTTGGGTGATGACATGAGACATGAGACACCAGGCAGGTTGTGATGGGGTCTCCACACAGCATCGACTTCTCTCTCTCATAAATCCAGTGGTTGGGTGATGACATGAGACATGAGACACCAGGCAGGTTGTGATGGGGTCTCCACACAGCATCGACTTCTCTCTCTCATAAATCCAGTGGTTGGGTGATGCCATGAGACATGAGACACCAGGCAGGGTGTGATGGGGTCTCCACACAGCATCGACTTCTCTCTGTCCTGAATCCACCTGATGGGTGATGCTATGAGGCATGAGACACCAGGCAGGGTGTTGCCTCCACACAGCATCGACTTCTCTCTCTCATGAATCCAGTGGTTGGGTGATGCCATGAGACATGAGACACCAGGCAGGGTGTGATGGGGTCTCCACACAGCATTGACCGCTCTCTTTCATAAATCCAGTGGTTGGGTGATGCCATGAGACATGAGACACCAGGCAGGTTGTGATGGGGTCTCCACACAGCATCGACTTCTCTCTCTCATAAATCCAGTGGCTGGGTGATGACATGAGACATGAGACACCAGGCAGGTTGTGATGGGGTCTCCACACAGCATCGACTTCTCTCTCTCATAAATCCAGTGGTTGGGTGATGACATGAGACATGAGACACCAGGCAGGTTGTGATGGGGTCTCCACACAGCATCGACTTCTCTCTCTCATAAATCCAGTGGTTGGGTGAGACATGAGACATGAGACACCAGGCAGGTTGTGATGGGGTCTCCACACAGCATCGACTTCTCTCTCTCATAAATCCAGTGGTTGGGTGATGCCATGAGACACCAGGCAGGGTGTGACGGGGTCTCCACACAGCATCGACTTCTCTCTGTCCTGAATCCACCTGATGGGTGATGTATCAAAGTGGGAGACATTGCCGAACGTGCTGTTTGTTACTGTTGGCGGAACTGTCCCAGCTAAATATATAAAATCAGTGCACACGTTAACGCAGAAACATGCATTTTTCAGGCTAAAAAAAATGATAAAACCACGCACAAAATATTTTGGGAGCATGTTTTGGATGCATAGATTCTGACCTACACAATTTTAAAAAGTACCTTAAAACCGCAACATACAGACCAACAATAAATTTTCAGGATTGTACTGAAAATTTCATGTGCAAAAGATTTGGACTACATGTTTATAATTTTATTTCTGCACGCACTCATACAAAACCTACTGCAATCACTGCAAATGTTATTACATCACAGTCCTATATCCCATGTGTCTGTAACAAAATGAACAACAGATAGTAGAGTGCAAAGATAGTAGATGTTTCTCTGTTAAGGATGATTTTGTGTGTCAGCAGCATGTGAAGGGGGTTGCTAGAATATCGTCAGTTTTCTTTCCCTTCACAGTGTTTGACACATGTATGTAAACAAGGGTTGCTATGGTTTTGAATAATTGCAAGGATTGGCAGTACCAAAGAAAGGTCAAGTCTTAATTCAAGCCTAGGTCTGTAAAAAGCCGACTGTCATCTTTTGGCATTTGGAATCCTTTACAACTGCAGCAGCCAGCCATGGCACCCATGTATTTATCCCAGGTGATACAGGCAGTCAGTACACAGAGCTCAGTAGCAACGGCTCCAATAACCTTGCTGTCCCTTCCCCTCAGGTCTTGGCCAATTATGGCAGCTCGAGTAAAGTTGTGATCAGTATAGTGTCACCAGTGTTTAAATCAGACAGTTGTGCAGAAGTAAGAGTCTTCCTTCTAATCTCATAGTCTCATTGGTGTGATCTCACTGCTATACATTTCAAAATCAAAGACGAACTTTGAACTGAATACTGAGGATCATGGTAACTTGTCAACTTTCTCCTGAAGTGAACTCAGAACTATGGAACATTAGAGATACTATATTTGACGGCACATTGGAAGAGATGTTGGTTTTCCCTGCAGATTAAAGTGTATTCACTATTTGTATAACTATTTTGTGTCCGTACATTACATTGCTGGCGACAGTTAGCTAAAGCCTGTCGTCATCATGGGCCAAGCATAGCAACCATTGCTGTAACGAATCCAAATGGATTGCTAAAATTTACCTTCAAGATATTTCATTCATTTAACTCTAGCCTATAACAATTTTGTCTACTCACCAAACTTATCTGTCAGTATCATTTTAGTACATTATATTGCTGTTACATGTGCTGACATCACATGAGCTTACTTGACAAAACAGAATTTTCCGTATACAGTCAGGTCTTCTGACCAATGTAACATTGTACATGTAATATCTGCGTATCCGGGTAAGGTGCACTTAGAAACTTTCCAGTTACACATTGAAAAATAATTGTTGCATACCAATTATGCATTTAAAATGTTAGATACCCAAAATGTTTAAAATACATCCATATGGAATATATTAATGAAAATCTCTTTCATAAGGAAGAACACAACAATTTCAACGAGTGCTGTACAGGATGAGTGATTTTTTTATAGAGTCATTTCCATTATATTAAAGTTGGTTTGGCTTAGGCATGACAAAAGGCAATATCAACCTGCTTAGTAATTACTAAGCCTACTCAATGACATGTACTTATGTACGTAAAATAACTGAAATACATATTTGAAAGCAGTTGGTGATGTAAAATGAAATACCCACACTACATTGATAATAAAAATACAGTGGGTACAGTACCCACATGAGGTAAATCATATCTGGAGCTCTGAATATATACCATAGATAATAGGCACTGGAACATGACAAGCTGGCAGTGGGAAGTTGTACACATTTATTGTTCAATTCACCATAACCTTGATAAGAAGGAAAACTCATGTCACTTCCTGAACACATTCATGACAACTTTTTTGTTCACTAACAACTTTCATGTGACAACTTTAGTCACACACTAAAGGAATTCCACCAAACTAAAAAAATAAGTATGTCCATCATGGCCCAAAAATACATTTAGCTTCTGATCCTTGTTTAAAAAGTTCAGTCTGATTGGTCACTTATCCTGATATTCTGTAGCACATGCTGCCCTATATGTTCTCACATGTAAACATGTTACCTCACACCTGAGGTGTTACCAAAACACAAGTAGGGTGTTGTTAACTTCAAGTCAATTCTACTCAAAGAAGCCGAACAACAGTAACTTTGGACATCATATTACGCCATACAATAACTGTGATCATGATTAACAAAATCTTATATTAGAGAACCTTGTCAGATTGATTCTGTTTTCGTAGTGATCTTGTTACCATTCAAATTTTCACCTTCCAAGTTTTCATACTTGAAATATTTTTAGCTTTTTCCCCATGAATCATATTGCACTCATGTGACCCTGTGTTGTATTGGCGGGATGGGTCAGTATTGTTTTATACACTGTCACCTGATTGCAGACATCTGCCAAACCAACAACTGTTTTCAGTTGGTGTCATCGACTTTCATAAGCAGAAGGAAACCTGGCCATGTTCTGATGGATTTTGGATCAGTTTGTCTTTTGAGTGTACTAAGATAAATTCAACACCAGGTTTGCTTGTGAGATTTTATACAATGAGAATGTCTGTCGGCTTCAGCACAGAAACATTTGGAATAATCTCAGTTTCATGATTGACTCTTCTCTCCCAATAATTGCCCCCATTTTTGTCATTGTATCAGCCTTGTGGAAGCCACGGTAGCTGAGCGGGTTAGGCAGCTGACTTTGTGTGCTGGTGATTCGCTGCCTGATTCTGAGGATGGGAGTTTGAATCCCGGATGGAACTCAACCTAACAAGAGTACCAAAATCTTTACTTAGGAAAGTGTAATCTCAATTATAACATCTGTTACATTGTGTGAAGGTGTTACGTAGCTTAGTAGTTGAAGCATCAGTTTGTCACGATAAAGTTCTCGATTTGATTCCCAACATGTTTCAGCCCATTCCAGTGTATCACCTTTATGATATTGCTGGAATATTGTGAAAGTGTTGGAAACCTAGCTCACTCTTCGCAATATGGCCGTCTTCAGTTATGGTGAAAATAGCCAGCACTCATTCCCCTCCATAGCTTTTCTTCATTCCAGTTCAGTTATCACAAAGGGCAGTGTCAGAACCTTGTGGTTGAAGCATTTCAGCTTATGTTCAGAACATCTTTGTTAGTTACCTACGTATAAATGTGTCACCCATCACCCATTGATATTTTTAGACCTTTTTGTTGCATTTTTACTGAAAATTGCATCTCCGTTATTTATCACTATCAAGATTTCAGTGACCTGTGTCTGTAGGCAGCCATCAGCTTCAATTATTTTCAGAGTGCCACTGTATAGGTGGAATATTGTTGAGTGCCATGTAGAAGTAAACTCACTCACTCACTCACTCACTCTTGAGTTGCCTTTTCCTCCTGCATGACTGAAATTTGCATCTGAAAGCTTGGAATAAACAATCTCTTGGTAGAAATAACGGTGTGAGAAAGAAACATGAACTAAATTGAATAAATTCCAGTCAGTTGCGTTTAATCCCTGTCAACTATTCATGAGAGCGAATGAAATATTTGCAGAAATTCATAAAACGTTTATAGAAAAATATACTAAGAAAAAATTTCATTTTATGTATCAAAAGAAGGCTCTGAAGTTCTTTGAGAATGGATTGCTTCGTCAATACTGTTTATCCTGATCTGAATGTAAATATATCAGACTTGATGCCGGCAGGGAGTTTACAGTACGGAAATTCTATCCCGCTTAATACTAGATGATGGAAGTTTAAGTTCTGTATTAGCCAGCCATGGCTGTTTAATGTGAGGCGTCTTCCTTGAACCAGGAGCAGGTATCCTTAGGGTACGGGTCCGCCATCATCTTTAACTTTGATATTGAAATTGAAGGATGTATTGATTGTTACAGTTTTTAGTGGGGCGTAATGTTAATGTCTTCCTTTACGTAGTGTGCCGACTTAAGATGCTTCTCGTGTCTTCGAGCGGACATGTTGACACCACTACTGGCTCAACAAAAAAACATTGTGACTCTTGGAGACTGCACACTGACGCTGCTTCAGAATGCCAGATGAAGTCTTTGCAGTGTGTATTTGCAAGCTAGATTACTTGAGCCTCTTATGTTCGCTGGCCTCTCTCAATTTCTATTAGGTTATGCATGTTGCACACAAATGATAGTTACTGAGAAAAATCAATGGAGCTCGGATGCAAGAGTTTTTCCCCTGTACGGACAGGACAAGACACGAAGCTGTGTGAGATGGCCGTCATTGATTCGGTGGCCCTCCCCAGCACTCCATTTGATAGAGAGTCATATGTGTCTCCTGATGCTTAAAAGCTTTTTGGGCAGGCTCTACACCTCAAAATGGTAGAGGTCATTCGGGCGCAACAAGTTTCAGCCTACCCATACCAGTGGTACTCTGGAGACTAGGTCAGTGTTCAGTACCTTTGGGCTCAGTGCGTCCAATCTCATTTTGAACCTAGAACGAAGGTGGAAAAAATGGAAATTTAATCCTGTCTTTGGACCATCCCCACCCTGGAGAAATGATTTGTTGTTAAGATTCAAGTGAGCTCTTTATTTCACCCAACGAGCGACTCTATGACAGCATTGGTCCTTCAGTGTCATGTGATCAATAAGCTGTCTTGTGTAATCGCCAGTATCTAAACTGCCAATTTCGTGAATATGGTAATTTTATAGCACTAGAATAGAATGATTTATCTGTTTCAAATCTTATGATCATGAGCGTCAGAGGATCTGCATGTCAGGCAAGAACAAAATATTTTCTTGATACTGAAATCTTTGTTCATTAAGGAGGTAGAGGAGGGACGTTTAACATGTACATTTGTCTCCTTGATTGACATAAATGTGTTTAAGTTCAGAAATTAGTACCACGTTGGGATTACGTTTCAACTGTGCCAGAGATCAGCTGAGGATGTTCAAGCATTTCTATGCAGATGAAAGGATAATGCCAATTAGTAATTGTGTCATCAAAAACTCATCATGGTTAATTCCTTGTAATTTTTGTGGGGAAAATATCATTTATCTGACATGGAAAAAGTTGACACCAGCTTGATATGATCAACAGTTCACCCTGGTTGAGAGAAAAAAGGATGGTGAAAAAGGTCTCTTCCTGCCCGAATCCTATTCCTATTTCCGCTGCTTGTTTAAATAATGAACACTCCGGCAAATTCCATGCTCCTAACAGCTTCACTTACTGACAAAAACAGACATGCAGAATAAAAACTGAAAATAAAGTTCTGTAGTGATGATTAATGGAGTAGACAACTCAGCTGGTTTGGACCTATTGTGGAAAAAATAGCGTGATGGAACCAAAGAAGTGGCACGTGTCAGCAGGAAGGAGCTCTGCCAACGGTGAGGCAGACCCTGAACTGCAAGATGAGCCCGCTGTTGCTTCCAGCGCTAACAGTGACATTTGCTGTCAAATGTTTGCAATATGTGTTCCGTCTTAGCACTAACATTTTGGATGGGCTAATAGCTCCTGTTAAAATGATTTGCCATATAGCTTTGGTTGATGAGATCGAAGCAGATCCCAAATTGACAGTGACCCTCCCAATCCAATAAGTCTGTCAACGTTCCTTGTCGACTTGTCAGACTGGCCTGTGACACATGCTTATTACAAGAATTCTCAAGCTCGCAGCTTCATCGGCTGCTGAATGGCTGGCCTACAGTTGAGATAATCTTTATTGACAGGATTGTATTTTGTTCTATATGTCCATTAGGGCACATACATATTATGGACACACTTGTCTCATGGTATGGGACTTTCTTGTTAGGGTGGTTCCAGGTGATCATCAAAGTTTTTCTTCATGATTTTCTGTGGCAAGTGTTTAGAGGTTTTATTATTGTGTAAATAAATCATACTTTGTTCAGTGTTGGGAATGTGCATGTCTAACAACTGTTATGAAATCAGGCTTTTCTCAAGTCATTGCCCACTTGAGTTTACCAGACTGCAAAGACTTTGAGCTCTTATTTGTTTTTATGTGACATCCAAACATCATGTGTGACTCCTGGCCATATAGCTGAGACATTTAAAGTGACAATAAATCTCAAACTTGTAAAACATTTAACTATGTATAGTGATTAAATAATGATGTTTCATTTTTTAAAGTATCACATCCATGATCCAATGTAGAAATAACCTCACACCAAATTTCCATTCCTTGTGATTCCTTGCTTTTCTTCACAAGAGGAAAAAAATGTCTTTAAAATATTTGAAAGAGAGTCGACATTACCAACCCTGTGTATGAATGGAACATGTTAGTTTCAATTATATATTGTTGAAGGAAAAGAGGTGTCAGATGCATGAGTCGTCTTTCAGACATGTGGACTTATCTTTCACTACCTCAGCAGTTTGTAATATTTAGAAAAAAAAGGCCATGACATTGTTGCATAAAATAGAAAAAATCTGATATGTAGCAGATCATTCTGTGACTGAAATGTTAGTGACACAGATACTACCGTGTGAAGCATGTCTTATCTTCCTTTATTCAATGGGGAACTTCTTCAGTGTAAGTAGTTATCGAGACCAGATCTGTATTTAAATGTACATGGTTAACTTGTCTTTGAGCAATTAACAATCTATATATTGCTTTCAGTTGCCATTACTGAACGAGAATCCACTCTCCTTAAAATGACTGTGGTGGTGGCCAATTAGCAATGCTGCTACTATTTTCACAGTCCGATTTGTTCCAATAACCGATGGGCTCTACCTGCGTAGCGGTAATTTTCCGACATCTTGGGGCAATGGTTGTCTCAGTGTGGCAAACATTCCACTTCCTGTGCTGCATTGTGGGTCAGCACCTCACGACTAGAGTCAATGGAGCTGTAGCATGCATTACGGGACAAAGTGTCACCACTAATGCAGGGATTGGAACAAGTTCCACTGGAGGCATTTCTTGTTCGTGTTAACTATGGTTTTCAGACAGGAAATGATGCAAATGATGCGTTACAAATGTCTAGTTTTCCTGAAGCGCTGAATTTCTTTTGATGGTTTCTCTTTCCAAGTTTGTTTTTTCTAGGACTATTTGTTTAAGGACAATTTCTTTCGGGAAATAGTTAAAGCAAGAGGGTAGTAACTGGTGTGTTATCAAAGATAATAGTCTCACAGTCACGAGTGGGTATTGTCCGTTGCAAGAGGGATTTTTACTCATGGATGGTAACTATGTACTGTCTTGACACTGCTCAATGTTTCATCGTGTGTCTCATGTTATTTTCCTGTGTACAAGGCATGCTGCTATTAACTCAAACCATCTATGCCTGAGGGCCGTCAAAAAGCTTGGTGACAAAAAGTATTGGAGCACCTGTCACAAAACCAGGGTTAACTTTAAACAGTGTATGAAACTCCTACAAAAACACACGAAGCCCACAGGGCTGATAACTAACAAATGTTGCCGGCCATGTTAACATATAACTAGCCCCATATTAAATGCAGGAAATTGAGAAATAATGTTAAAAGAGAGTAATCAATGAATTTCTTGTAGTGATGTAAACTGAAACATGTGCAAAAGCAAATTTGATAAAACCATGCCTTGGAGGTCACTGTTAATTCATTTAGTGTCACTGCCATCATAAAAGAACGACATCATTCATTGGCTGAAAACATTCTCAAGACCAGTCACATTTAGTGTTAGATCATGTAGGTTGATCTGGGGACGTTACAGTTCGATTGATCATGAACTGTACCGACATCATCTAGTTACCACAATTGTAAATTTTTTTCGAAATATTTCTAGTAGTCAATGACGTGGTTAAACATATATCCCTGGAAATTGGCGCACAGGGGTCGGCTATAAAATACAGTTGTAAGCCTGCCATGTAACTAGCAAGCAGCGGGCCACCAGGCAGGCGCTATTTCATACACTGTTTCAAACATACATGCAATACTCCCAGTCAGTTCTTATTATCCCTTAGGTGGTCGGGTAGAGTGGTTGGATAACATAGTGGTTAAAGTGTTTGCTCATCACGTCAGTGTTCCAGGTTCGATTCCCTACATGGGTACAGTGTGTGAAGCCCATTTCTGGTGTCCCTCGATGTATTTTTGGAATATGGCTGAAAAGAGGCTCGCTCGCTCACTCCCTCACTCACTCACTAATAGGACTAAGTGTTATGTATTACTGTTTCTTTGTTTTACTCAATACTCGCCTCAATATTTGTTCCTGGATACTATCATATCCTACAAGAATGTTCTTCTCTTCCAGAGTTCCATGTGTCTTATGATGTGAATGTCAATCCGTCCGTCAGCAACCAGTTTGTGATAAAGTATGAAGCCAATCAGCGCTACCGACGCCAGGCGTCAGTTTCGGGAGGACCAGCCAATGTATCTACTGAACCCCTGCCAACAACGACTGTGTTGAGTAATTCCAATGCTCCGAACGCCGTCACAGCGACCTCAACAAATGTAAATACTTCCTTTCACCTACCGTTTTCTGTTTATTGAGTATACCTGCTCTTCATGCGCGACCAATGAAGAACCCATGCTTGTTATAAGAGGCAACTAACGGTATCGCGAGGTTATGCTCATTGACTTGGTTAACTTATGTTATCATATTCCACTTAAATAGATTGATGGTAATGATGACTTTATCGTCTGATCCAGACTTGATGTTTTACAGACTGCCGCCATATAGCTGGAATATTGCTTAGTATGGCAGAAAACTATACTCACTTACTCATTTCATTGGTAAGTGGATCGTGTGTTCATTCATAGGCTATGCTGAAGGCTTGTGCATGATTCTCCACATGGGTGATAATGCATTGAAGCTTATGTCCATCGTTCTATGTGACAAGAGTATTGCTTGAATATTTCTTCAAGATGTTCTAATAAGTAATTACAGGGCATCTGGAAAATAGAAAAAGTATAAGTTTAGAGCTTTTTTTGTTTCTGCAAAGGTCAATATTGAGAGTGGCCTTGTGGCAGTGTGAAGGATAAAACATTCATACCCCCCAGACACATTTTGCTAAAAGTGAAAAAGTTTAAAAAATTAATTAGTGTTGTGTTTTCTTTCAGAACCAAACAATAACATTGTTATTCTGTCATGACTGAAATTATTCTGGTATTCAAAGAGTTTTGGAAAAGGTATATTGTTCCTTGAATTTGGTTATTTATCAAGGTGAGATATGGAACATACTCTAGGATGGCACAGTAGTCATCAGTCATTATACATTAACTGTCTACATGATAAAAACATGTCATAGAATACGTTCTATTTCAGTGATGATATGTATGAGAGGATAGTGAACGACATTCTGTGTAATAACACTTTTATTAAACGAGTTAACGATTTAGTATCAAATGAGCGAGAGTGAGTTTGATGCTAAATCTTTCTTGAGTTTAATAAAAATGGTACTTCACAGAAGTGAGTTTAGTATTCTGTTTATTACTCCCCAACACAAATTAATGGAAAGTGCTGCTACACTGCCTACAGTGTGAGGACTTTCATCAGTCTAGCACCATTGCGACAGCGGCATTAGCATTGTGACGTCAAAACTGTGATTCATTATGCCATCATGCGTCTAGCAGTATTAAACTAGTGTAATGTTGCCATAAAAATATAACACTGCAGTATCTTCCACAGGTGAGTAATATTTATTAGTAGTAATAATGCATCAACTACTGACTGGTCTAATTTAATTACCAAACATTCATATTCATTACCCAGTATTCACTTTGTTATATCTAAACAAAGGACTTTTTGGGGTCACATGTTTGGACATCTTAATGGCCACAAATCATCTCTGAATCCACTTGCTGCAGAAGGCTAAAACTTATGAGTTTTCTGACTCTTCCAATCCTTCATATTCAGTATCTAATAAGGTCACTGAAAGTGTTAGTAGCTTTAGGCTTCCTCTGCCATCAACCTGACACGCCAAGATGGAATACTGTTAGTATAGTGACAAAAACTCAACTCATTCACTCTCTTGTGTGTGTACAAAAAAGCTTCCTGCATGAATATCTACATGTTTCCAAATCTATCACTCTGTTTATGTGTTATTATCTACCGCCACCACAAAGGAAAGAGTTGATATAACACATGATTCTGTGTTATTATCTACCGCCACCACAAACGAAAGAGTTGATATAACGCATGATTCTGTGTTATTATCTACCGCCACCACAAACGAAAGAGTTGATATAACGAATGATTCTGTGTTATTATCTACCGCCACCACAAACGAAAGAGTTGATATAAGGCATGATTCTGTGTTATTATCTACCACCACCACAAACGAAAGAGTTGATATAAGGCATGATTATGTGTTATTATCTACCACCACCACAAACGAAAGAGTTGATATAACGCATGATTCTGTGTTATTATCTACCGCCACCACAAACGAAAGAGTTGATATAAGGCATGATTATGTGTTATTATCTACCACCACCACAAAGGAAAGAGTTGATATAATGCATGATAATGGATTATCAACAACTCACCGCACATCTCATAGCCAATACACAGCAGTCTCAGAGAATTGAAAGCGTGAAGAATGAAATGGGTCTGAGAATGATTTCAGCACTCGGCACTCCTGACTTCTGATTCTGAACAGAAGTGCTCCATCATCTCACATGAAAATATACATCACCCAGAAGCAGATCCTGTTGCTCCATGTAGTTCGTCCTGAAGTAAACATTGCCTTGGCCAAGATTTTCGAAGCTCTCTTAGGGCTATGATTGTCATAAGTGCCATACATTAACATTAACTTACGACTATCTTAGCGCTAAGAGAGCTTAAAAGATCTAGGCCCTGGCCAGCATTATGGTGATAAATCTGTTTCTTCTGTGGAGAACCTTCACAAGGAGGAAGACTTCATCAGAGGGATCCAGGATCTCAAGCATTTGCCCACACTTACAAGGGATTGTGTGGAAAGATATTTCCATGCATCACAGTTAAATCCTATAGGGATGAAATGGTACGCTCTCACATGGTACAAGGTCTATGGTTTGGTATGTGAGATGTAATCATCATGCTCAAAAGAAGAGATAGAAGCGCACAGATTATGACAAAATTATTCAATTTCTAGGCATTTTAGGAAAGATTAAAATAATGCTACAAAAGCACAAAAAAACAATTTTTTAATTGCATAACTGTATCCTGAACTGAAGACAAAATACCGCAGTTCTGCTAATACTGTGGTAAACTGTTTCACCCCTATAGGTCTTCATAGTTAGGATCAGAACTTTCAAGCTACTATTATACCATAAATATCTACGAAACGATTGGGATAAGAGCCCAGTATGTGTGTCTTGTCGGGAGAAAAGCCTAGTATGTATCTCGTCAGTCATATACTAAAGGCATCTGTTCCTGTCTGTCATAAACATGAAGCCCTTTCTGTCCTTGGGCAGTGGGGTAGCCAAATGGTTAATGTTCGCCTGCCATTCCGATTACCCAGGTTTGTTTCCTCGCTTGAGTACAGAATGAGCCCATTTCTGTTGGTGTGTTAAAGATCTCATGTTTGATATTTATATTTCAGGTTCCATCAACCCCTGCTCCGACCACACCAGCTCCTACTACTCCTGCCCCGAGTACTCCTGCCCCAACTACACCTGCTCCATCACCCACAACTTCCTCTCCAACAACTACACCAACAACTGCACAGCCCACTACAACACCACGCATCATTGAGACCACCTCAGGTGTAACTGGAAGCACAATAACCTCAGCCCGACAGGAGGTAAGATATGCATCACCTACACCTGCACCTACACCTGCACCTACACCTACACCTACTCCTACACCTACACCTGCACCTACACCTACACCTACTCCTACACCTACTCCTTCACCTACTCCTACACCTACTCCTACACCTGCACCTACACCTACTCCTACACCTACTCCTGCACCTGCACCTACACCTACACCTACACCTACACCTAAACCTACACCTGCACCTACACCTACTCCTACACCTACTCCTACACCTACACCTGCACCTGCACCTGCACCTACACCTACACCTACACCTGCACCTACACCTACTCCTACACCTACACCTGCACCTGCACCTGCACCTACTCCTACACCAGGAGGGAAACACAACTAGATTTACAGATATTTTTGTTTCCCATTGAGATGTTTTATAAGATTGAAACTCATAAGCTTTACCTGATTTGGTATGAGTTGTGGGCCATGTTGTGACGTCTTGTCATCTGTTCCAGGACAACCACCAGTACTACTCTTCTTCCATCATCCCCGATGCCCTCACCGGCAACTGGATAGACCTGACCAATGCCAAGAGGCATAAGACTCTGTCCTCCAGTCATAGGACCGCTGTGGTGAGTACGGCAGGGCCGTATGACATTATGCTGAAACAGGAATAACAGAAACAGGAAGTGCTGTTACACACTTCCTGCCAGTAGGATCACGGGCTGGAACACAATAACAGCCACAGTCACATAACAATACATCAGGATGTACAGTTTGAACAAAGTCATCAAGCCAAGACAACATGATCTGCTCAATCACCTCTAAAGACTAAGAGACCCCACGAAGGTCCGTGTTAGAATTTATCTTCAGTGACCTATGATTGTATGAGGCAGCTAACGTGTACTGGATGGGGTGGTCAACCTCACTGACTTGTTTATCAAGTCATTGTATCCCAATAGATGGATGCTCATGTTGTTCATTGCTGGATTGTCTGGTCCAGACTCGATTATTTACAGCCTTCTGCCTAGTAGCTGGAATACTGCTAAATGTGGCATAAAATCAATTTGCTCAGTCACTCACACACACACACATGGACACGCGCGCGCACACACACACACACACACACACACACACACACACAGAGAATATGTCTCTTTCTGTTTCTCTCTCACTCCCTCTCTTAAACAAACCCAAATTGAGGTTACTCTGTATGTGATTAAATTTCCAACACGAATAAATAAAACGATGAGACAGTTGTTTTTATGATTCATGAAATTGACTTGCTCTTTCAGACAATTAATCTCACCTTTAAGTTCCGTTTCTATGGACACAATGTGACAAACATCACGGTTGCAACAGGAGGTAGGTGATGGTTTAGCATGTGTGTCACACCCTGTCTGCAGATGCAGACACAGTCTCCAGTGTTCTTCAGGATACTGGCTAATAAAAGAATTTGACAGAAGAAAGTATTTTACCTTGTTCCCTACAAGGGCTTAAGAATTATACTTCAATTTAGCTTCTTTGGTTTAACTCTAGCTTCAGATAAATATTCCAAATCAGTGAAGTAAAATGGTTCGTAATAAAAGTCCTGAAAGTTAAATACTTACTAAACTCAATTACGAAATCCATTATTAGACACCACTGGGAAAAGAATTGGAATGTGGAACATTTTAACATTATCTGGTGTCATAATAAGATAATATTTATGCTCCAAATAGTTATACCTTTTCACACACGTGTTATAACATCATATCAACATAGGGACTATGGGACAACAGTGTGATAAACAGAGGATAATGTATGCATGGTTTGATGCAGCTCCTCTCTTAGATTTCGTGACTTCATGTCATGCTTTGTCAACAGGTTTCATCTATGCCAGTCCTTTCCTCCACCAATGGTTGACCGCAACACAATACATAGCCCCGTTGATGGCCAATTTTGACACCAGGATCGGCGAGGCATCTGACATCTACTATGATGACTTCGGTAGGTGGGGTGTATGTTGAATCCGAAAGAATTCAGTGTATCTGACACTTTTGTTAATATACAGACTCAACTCAACAGTACAGGTTTAGACCTGACGGTAGCATTGAGCAATGTTCAGGTAAAAACTCACCAGTACAGGTTCAGATCTGACAGTTGTATTTAGCAATATCCAGACATAATTTGACCAATACAGGTTCAGACCTAATTGTTGCATTAAGCTATGTACAGGTACAGGTTCAGCCGTACCGGTTTTATTAAGCAATGTACAGACATAAATCACCGATACAGGTTCAGACACTAACCCACCAATACAGGTCTATGCCTGACTGTTTCATTAAGCAGAGATCAGACCCTAACTCACCAGTTAAGGATCTGTTCTTCAGGCAATCACACTGCAGTTACACTGTACGTGAATAATAAGGCCACTTAAAGCAGGGTTCATTATAATCCAGAAGCCGCACTGTACTCAAGGTAATAAATGACTTTTATAATAGAAATTGATTTTCTACCCAGGTATTATAGAGGGTCACAGGTCTAATTGAATCTTCAACCATGCTATCTTTTTAAGCCTGGTATCTATTTGAGGGCCTTCAAAAGCCCAATCATTTTCTCATCGGCGACCAGAGACTCTGGGCAATATGATGTAAGAATGAAATAGATGGCTTTTGTGGGGAACGAGGTAATGACTTCCTAAAGTCTCGTCTATGACTGGGATCTCCCTACTCCAGATTTAGGAGGGGTATCCTATATTGTATGGGTGATGCCAATTATCAGGCTCTTCATTATTGACCTGTGCTCATATTGGACAGAAACAGTGTGATGCTCAAGGCATTTAAGCTACCTTCTTTGTGTGGCCAGATAGTGGAGAGAGCATGATTGACTGGACTTTGGATGCTACTGTTCTACGGCGTCCTTTTGTGTCTGCAGTGCCCTGTTGAGATGTCCTGTTGTCCTGTTGTCTTGAGGTGTCCTTGTGTCCTGCAGTGTCCTGTTTTCCTGAGGTGTCCTTTGCATGATGATATCTTTTAACACACAGACATATTCATGAACATCTGGAAAACAAAACATAGCAGAGAAAAATGTCGGGTTATTCTTAGTGATACATACACATTAATGTAAAGAGTTGTGTCCCTTAGGCTTATCCGATTGAATATGGTATTGGTGTTGGCAACTCAGATTAACCTTTCTTCATGAAAAGCTGACATTTGTTTGATTTCGCTCTCTTAGTTCCTCATTCTTTCAGCCAATTGTGTGTCATCTCCTACTGCTGAGATGTTGTCCCTGAATATGATCTCTTTGTTTTGAAGGTAAAACTCAAATAGAATAATCTGTGTTAGATGTGTGCATCCATGTTGAGGTTCTCCGCTAATATTCAGATCATGTTACATCCTATCATTTCATGGAAAATGTTTCATGTCAGTTGAAAGAACAAATGTTGAAAGCGTTTCACAGCGTAATGCTTTCAAAGGAAGATTTTCTTTGCACAAGTTCTTGAGATGTTTGCCAGAATATTTGAATGACGTATGTGTAACAGTGTATTGTTGACGTTCTTGTCTCCATGCTGATGGCAATCATGTCTTACTGTGGGGATTCAGTTTGGACAAGTCCCCAGTACCTCATGCTTGTCTCCCTGTTGGGATTCAGTCAGGACAGGCCCCCCAGTACCTAATGCCTGTCTCCCTGTTGGGATTCAGCCAGGACAGGTCTCCAGTACCTCATGCTTGTCTCCCTGTTGGGATTCAGCCAGGACAGGTCTCCAGTACCTAATGCTTGTCTCCCTGTTGGGATTCAGTCAGGACAGGCCCCCCAGTACCTAATGCCTGTCTCCCTGTTGGGATTCAGCCAGGACAGGTCTCCAGTACCTCATTCCTGTCTCCCTGTTGGGATTCAGTCAGGACAGGTCTCCAGTACCTCATGCTTGTCTCCCTGTTGGGATTCAGTCAGGACAAGTCCATAGTACCTCATCCTTGTCTCCCTGTTGGGATTCAGTCAGGACAGGTCCCAAGTACCTCATGCTTGTCTCCCTGTTGGGATTCAGTCAGGACAGGTCCCCAGTACCTCATACCTGTCTCCCTGTTGGGATTCAGTCAGGACAGGTCTCCAGTACCTTATGCCTGTCTCCCTGTTGGGATTCAGTCAGGGTGGTCTCCAATAGCTCATGTTAATCTCGCTGTGAGGATCCAGGAGAGATTCTGTCTGTACCAGATGAGAGAATTGTAACTGATTGTGTTTTATTCCTTACATTATCAACAACATTTGCATGTCAAATATTTATGCAGTGCTGTGATAAGCTAGACAATTACATCCAAAAAAACCCAACAATCTTGACTCTTTGAAAGCTTAAAATATAGTAATAAATTTGTACGTTTGAAACAAAAATACACAAGAACAATATATCAAAACCAACGGTAAAACAGCATTTCCTAAGTGCCTTGGTTGAACTTTCAGCTTGTGCACATGAATCTTCCGTAACATTCATTGATCAGACATGGGCATTACATACTTGAACTCTGTGAGATGAACCATGCACCCAAGCACCCAATAAAGCTGACGGTAACTTCCAGACAAATGGCTGCTGTGACCTTATCTGGCATGTGGCACACTGAACACTGTCATTTTCTTTGAAATTATCCTCACATGGGTTTCAGGAGAACACATCAGAGTATGTTGGAGTCAAGATTCATTTTATGTGGAACCTGTATGCTGAAGGATACTCATGATCAGAGCAGATCAGTTCAATGATGGTGGTACAGTGGATAGACAAGAAATTGAGCCATGCTTAGTCAGCAGTCGTGTATATGTGATTATTGTACAGCAAGTTCTTGAAAGGCACACATTTGTATTCTCTATCAGGGCTATTTCTTTCTCTTGCATCATCTGAATGTTAAATCAGTATGCAGGTGGTTAGTTCCTCCTACATTTGACTTATACACTGTGACAAAACTGGAGTAATGTTGATGACATTAAACCTCAGTCACTCACTCACTCACTCACTCACTGTGTCCTGCCATGACAGAATAACTGTAGTAAAAGTGTTCGTGTTCTGAAGCTATTAGGAACATAGCATGGGACACAACTGTCTTGGTACTGGAACATAAATTCTGTGAGACTGTGTAAGTATATAACTGTTAACAGATTATGCTGAGAACATTCTGACTGCGTATCTCCTCCTGAATGTAATGGACCTGTGAAGGTCCTGGGGTAGAATAGGCCTTCAACAACCCATGCTTGCCATAAAAGCTGACACATGTCATCGGTTCCCAATTGCGCAGATCAATGGCCATGTTGATCACTGGATTGTCTGGTCCAGACTCGATTATTTACAAACTGCTGCCATATAGCTGGAATATTGCTGAGTGCAGTGTAAAAAACTCACTCACTCGCGCACTCTGAACGTAATGATGGTGATGTTTAATATTTTGTATTTCAGGTGACAGGTTTGCAGTTCAGTGGAAAAATGTAGTGCTGAAGGATCAAAACGAGAGTAAGACCTTATTCAGTTACTTCTGGGAGAAGTGGAGTAACCTTGCAGTTATAGCATTAGCTCGTTCATTTTGCATTCGACTCCACACATGGGTACAATGTATAAAGCTAATTTCTGTCACGTCCATGACGTCTTTGCACTACACTGAAAAGGAGTGTAAAACCATATATCTTATAACATTTTCATCCAAGTATCCAAGTTATCTTGCTGAGTAAGTCCCCATGAGTCATGTTGATTTAATGGGTGATTAAATGGATTGGGTGGTGAGACTGTTGATTGGCATTGCACCACTACAGCATAGATCACTGCTCATAACATCAGTCACTTGATTGTATGACATGGGGCAGCTGGAGAGCTTAGTGGTTAAAGCACTCATTCGTCATGGTAAAGACCAGGCCCGATTCCCCATGTGGAATATTGCTGAAAGCTACAAAAACTAAACTTGATCAATGATCCAGACAAAGTTAAAGTCACACATTCACTCACTCGAAGAACATTTGAGTGTGGCAAACTGTTGTTTAAATGAGCACTGTTTTAATCTGTTTGCCAAGATTACTGAATCAATTAGCTCTTGTAAAATATGCTCGCTAAGAGCAAATATTTTATCAGTAAACATTCCCTTGAAATTCGTTTAATTATGTTCATATGTTATACACTCCTAAAAGCCAGTGGAATGTATAACTGATATATTTCCTGAACCACAGTATTGTCATTGTTGGCTACATTGATGTGACTGTTAGCTTAAATGGTGTGACTGTTGGCTACATTGGTGTGACTTTTGACTTCAGTGTGACTGTTGGTTGCAGTGGCATGACTGTTGGCTACAGTGGTGTTACTGTTGCATCTAGTAGTGTGTGTGTTGGCTTAAATGATGTGACTGTTGGCTACAGTTGTATGTTTGTTAGCTACAGTGGGGTGATTATTGGCTTAAGTGGTGTGACTGTTGGCTACAGTTGTGTGTTTCTTGGTTACATTGGTGTGGCTGTTGACTTCAGTGGTGTGACTGTTGGCTACAACTGTGTGACTGTTGGCTACAACTGTGTGACTGTTGACTTCAGTGGTGTGACTGTTGGCTGCAATGTTGTGACTGTTGGCTACAGAGGTGTGACTGTTGGCTACAGTGGTGTGACTGTTGGCTACAGTTGTATGTTTCTTGGGTACCATGCTGTGACTGTTGGCTTAAATGGTGTGACTGTTGGCTTAAATTAACGGTGTGACTGTTGGCTTAAATGGTGTGACTGTTGGCTTAAATGGTGTGACTGTTGGCTTAAATGGTGTGACTGTTGGCTTAGATTAATGGTTTGACTGTTGGCTACAGTTGTATGTTTCTTGGATACAGTGGTGTGACTGTTGGCTACAATATGACTATTTTTCTGATACAGTGGTGTGACTATTGGCTACATTATGACTATATTTCTGATACTGTGGTGTGGCTGTTGGCTACTATATGACCATATTTCTGACACAGTGGTGTGGCTGTTGGCTACTATATGACCATATTTCTGAAACAGTGGTGTGGCTGTTAGCTACAATATGACTATATTTCTGTTCCAGCTGGAACCTTCGACTTCCAGGTTCAGCTTCATGCAGATGGCACTATAAAGTTTCTCTACAAACATGTGAGCACAGATTGATTGAAGCTCTCGTAAAATATCTTGTTACTTCACACAAAATCACTGAATTGGCTCCTTTATGCATTCTGTTAAAGATTATTCTTTTGTGTTACATTTTAAGTTTGCAATATTAAGTTAAACCAGTCTGAGTATTAGGAGCGGGAGCAAGGATCTCTACAAGGGTTCGGGATATGTTATAGTTGTAAACAAAAGTAAATGTGGATGTTTTGTTGTGAGTGAAAGCTAAAGGCTTTGAGCTCTCATCTCTTTGTAATACTGTAAGATGCATGTCATCTTATCCCAGAATTGTGTTTGATGACAACATCAATGGCTGGTTTGCCATTTCCGAATGTCTCCATGATAAAAAGGGAATATTATGTTCTGTATTATTATGCAAACAAATATTAAAAGTATTGTTAACTAAGGCTGCAGTGATTCAGTTTGATTCATCAAAAATCAATCTGACACCACTTAGTTTTGATTTTCAATAACCATTACCTCTGTTTTGATTTGATATTTGAATTTGTCTTTCTATTATTTCCACACAACCAGAACATAAATTTGACTCAAACTCAGGCAACTTCGAGTGCTGAAATAAGACAAAACATGGTTGGCTGATGCCAGGCTAATTATCCAATGAGAATTTTCAGTAGATATAGTTAAGTTGGTTATTATGCTGTTTACTGCACCTCCCTGTGTGATGATATGTTTTCTTTGTTATAGTTACCAATAAGACTGTCTGCTATATCCAGTCAGAACCACCCAGTGAAGATCGGTCTGTCTGATGCCTTTTATATTGACTCCTACCTCAAAGCACAGGGTGAGAGGACATCAATTTCTGTTTTGTGTGGTGTTTAGGTGCTTATCACTGACTTATCTTAACCATATGCCATTAGTGAAATACCACCATGAATTCTGCTGCAAATTTAAAATAGAAAGGACCAAACATCTTAAGCAATATATTCACAAAACTCAAACTGTCTACTATTTTTTAGTTTAATATCAATTCCAATACATTCTGGGAAATGTATTTTCTCAAATTTGAGTGAAAACTCTAACTTATGTCAAAACTCACATTTAAGTTTGTTTTGAGAAATTGGGGCCTGGGATTTTCGAAGCTCTGTTAGCGCTAAGATAGTCGTAAGTCCCATACATTAGTATTGCCTTACAACTGTCTTAGAGCTTCGAATATCTAGTCCTTGGTCTTTAGGAGCTGGCACAGGGTGATCTGACAGAAATACTGTTCAAGTTAACTATTTACTAATGGTCTTGGGGCACACGTCTTCAGTACCACTGTTGCCTCCCTTTACAGTGCCAGGATCTGATAATTGTGAACCCAAGAATGATGTCAAAAGCATTGGATATAATCATTTGTCTGTGCTCAATTCATTAGAAAGGAAAGATAGCTTTACAGTATTTTTTAATTCAATATCCCGTTTCTGCTTGTGATCTTTTCTGTTGTTTTGTTTGTATGGCATGGTAGCAATGTACTTGTTTCACAGAGATAAAATGTCAATATTTGTGTTTCAGGTATACGGCGTAGAACAATCTTCGAGTATCACCGTGTGTCCTTCCACCCAGACCAGGTGGAGCAGGGAACAGTGATCATCATAAAGCCACTGCCAAGTAACTACCTGTTTCACTCCAGTACATACAAGGCCCAGTATATGGTCCCGTGTCCACAGAACTCCAGGGCAGAATAGGTCCCTGAGACTTCTTGTTACTCGACCAGTGGGGGAAAACATGGAAGAATAGCCAATAACCTCCTCCTCCTCTCTCTCTCTCCTCTCTCTCCCCTTGTTACTCGACCAGTGGAGAAATTAATGCCACATAGGTCCCAAATACTTCTTGCTCCTTGACCTGTGGGGATAACAGAAGAGAATGGATCCATAGTACTCCTTACTGCTAGACGGGGGGTAGCAGGGCAAATTAGGTCCATAACACTCCTTACTACTTTACCTGGGGAATAAACAAGGTAGAATAGGTCCATAATTCTCCTTACTGCTTGATCTACGGGGATAACAGGGCTGAATAGATCCTCAGTACCTTTTAATACTTGACTCGTGAAGATATTAGGGTATCCTGTCTGGGTAACTTCATGTGGTCTTGTTTCTTCAAGAATGAATCCCCTATTCTCTTTTTACTAAGTACAATAAGCAGCCAGTCATGTGTATGTGTGCATGTCATGCATGTTTGAATGAGATATTAAGCGCAACGTCACCTCACCTCGGGAATAGATCCCACTGTACGCAGTAATGGGACCAGGGGATCATTTCACAAAGTGATCGTGGCGCTAAGGTGATTGTAACTCCAATACTTTAATATAGATTTACGACAGTTGTGGCGCTACGACTGCTGAATAAAACTGGACCCAAGTACTTAATCATAACAGAAGGAACAAAATGCACAATCAGCATAGCTTACACACAATGCCTGCAGCCTCTTTTTTATTGCTAAGCAATATTCTAATGAATGTTCCAGCATGCAACATTATCTCGGACTGCAGGAAGTGTGTGAATCCCGACTCGGAACGAATGAAATTTAACTGCAAGTGGTGTAGTTCGCTGGGACGTTGTTCAGACGGAATAGACTGGCACCGTGCAGAGTGGCTCAACAGCGGATGCTCCAAGCTGGTAGGAACTAAATGCACCCCTACAGGAACACCTTGTTTTATCAGTACTGTGAAAATATTGTTCAGGACTTAGACACACTCACATTCACAAAACCCAAGTCTACAGTGAGTGGAGAAGTGCAGTGTACTTCCTGTAGGGCTAACTGTCCACTTTTTTTAAACACCACATGAACTGGTACGTCAGTGATTCCAGCTGCCACACACACCGAAGGGAGGGGTTTGATTCCCCATTTATCAGGTGTTTGTCTTTTCTGTCCTCTCCTCTGTCTACACCTCCACTTTCCTGATCCCTGATCCCTCCAACTTCTTCCTTCCTCTTCCCCTTTCCGTTTGTCCCCTTCTCTCTCTCCCTTTCTCTCTCCCTTCCCCTTCTGACCCGTGACGGTCCCGGGGAAGAATAGGCCTTCAGCAACCCATGCTTGCCACAAAAGGCGACTATGCTTGTCGTAAGAGGCGACTAACGGGATCGAGTGGTCAGGCTCGCTGACTTGGTTGACACATGTCATTGGTTCCCAATTGCGCAGATCGATGCTCATGTTGTTGATCACTGGATTGTCTGGTCCAGACTCGATTATTTACAGACCGCCGCCATATAGCTGTAATATTGCTAAGTGCGGCGTAAAACTAAACTCACTCACTCACCCTTCCCCTTCTTCTTCTTCTTCTTCTTCTTCTTCTTCTTCTTCTTCTTCTTCTTTGCTGCCCCGCTTCTCCCCAACTATAACAATCTTAGGGTGGTCTGCCAGACTGGAGTACTTGCAGACAATATCATGTGGCTCTAAGTTACATGTATTTTACCATGATGACTTTTGTGGCTTGATTTGATGACAGTAGACTTGCTAATTGCAAGCATTTCAGAATTTTTTCAAAATCATTGTCATGAATATTTTGTCCATTCTGTCAGTATATGGATTTCAGTCTTTTTACTTATCAAATGACCGAATTGCTCTTGCTATGTTTTACTGGCATTGTTTCACAGGCCACCGTATTTGTCGAACTTGTTAACATGTCTGCATGACAACCTAGCCCTTCTGTGAGATAACTCGCTTTCAGTATATCCTTGCAACATTATACCACAAAACAATGTAACTTCTTTACTTTCACTAACATTCTTGTCACTAAAAGGCACGGTGGAGTAGCCTAGTGGTTAAAGCGTTTGGTCATCATGCGGAAGACCCTGGTTCAAAACCCCACATGGGTACAATGTGTGAAGTCCATTTCTGGTGTCCCCGGCCATGATGTTGCTAATAGCAGTGTAAAGCTGTACTCACTCACTCGCTCACAACAAACCCTCTGACCCAGTCCAGATACTTGACATCAATAGAGGTAGGGTCTCTTTGAGGAATGGTCCTGCATAGGTCAACAGATTTAAATACTGGTAGGTTTCAGATCATGCCTCTAGTAAATGTATTCGAGTTAGAGGAGACCAACTCCATGTAAGCGTATATAATATCAGTACTGACCACAAACTTTGGTAATGGAAACCAACTGAATTACTAGAATCTTGACAAGAAGTTGATCACCATTGCCATGGTAACCTGTTACTGGAAGGAAGTGTTTCCGCAATGAATTCTTGACAATGCAGTTTTGACATGGAAGGGTAGTTACCGGTAGACAAGCCAAGCACCTGTCATGTCCAATCCCAACTGGGTACATTTGATTTTCAACAACCATTGCTTGTCGGAAGAGGTGACTAACAGGATTGGACAGTCATGCTCACTGACTTGGTTGATACATGTCATCGTATGCCATTTGCATAGATTGATGCTTATACTGTTGATCATCGGTTTGTCTGTACCAGATGTGATTATTTACAGAATGCCACCATGTAGCTGCAATATTGTTGAGTGAGGCTTAAAAACCAACCGAGCCAACATCTTTTTTCTTCTTCTTCTCCTTTTTTTTAATAAATTTCTGAACAGAAAAGAAAGGGCCTTATGTTTGGGCAACTAATCATTTTCCAATTGTCATTCTCTTATTGCTCCATTGCAGTTTTCCCAGTCTCGGGTATGTTTAACCAATCCCAGCATGCATGTAGTGTTGATGTCTGTGACAGTATATTCAGTTTCGTTAGAGACATGGGGACTTCCATGTCTTGTGGACATAAGAACCAAACCATTCTCTCATTGGTAAGGACTTGTAGAAGAGACAGTACTGGAGCATGATGACTATATCACATTGCATCCTGTGTGATGCCTGTGTTTAATATAGAAACAAGGCTATGAAATTAGTAAAGTATTGTGCAGCAGCTTTCATGATACTTCGTACCATTTGTAGAGTAAATTGAAGTCCAAATTCTGCTATAATTTATAGTTTGAATGAACGAATTTTCATCAAGGCGATTACCAGTGAGAGAAATGGTCAGGCTAGTTTGTGTACATAGTGCACACTTTATTTAATGCAATGTTTCAATTCGTTTTCATTACTTTTTTTTTCTTTCATTTTAGACTACTGCTGTTTTGTTTGGGTCATTATTCAGTTCTTCATTAATGGGTGCAGGTTCGAAGATTACGTGCATAGTATTGATGTCTTTTGGAAAGTTGCTTTAGAATTTGCCAAGTTAAGTTAACACAACTTCACTCAAAGAGGGAAATATTTTCATCAATGTGAGATGCATCAGATAATTTGCTGTTTATACTCTATTACTTATGAATCGATTTGATTGTGATAGCACGTCCAGAACAATATATCATTATATATTTTTACAAACAATCACAGATGTATAAGTAGCAGTCTTTACTCCATGTGTACACGTAAATTATCCCCCTCTTTCTCTAACAATCTCCATGCTGAATCTTACCCTATAATTAATTATTATAATCTTACCCTTACCTGCCCAAAGCAAGCATTGTCCTCAGAGCCAGTGAACTTTATTGCCTTATTCCTGGAAATATTCCCTGAAGAATTGTTGCTCTGTGTACATCAGTACAAGTGTCCAATGAAGAGGTCATGATCCATCTAAAACCCAGTTACGTTTCAAGGTTTGCCAGAACCAAATCTGTGCTTGTGGGTTATAAATGTCTCGGACAGTGATCATGTTTCCCACACACTGAGATGACACATCATCGTATAATTGTTAAAACCAGTGTAAAACAAACTTGCTCACTCACTACCTCATGTGACATTGTATTCATAAGAGAGTCATCTTACTTTGGGACAAAAATGGGATTTTCTCAAAAATTGACTAACTGGAAACTTCTTCCTGGGTAAAGTACAGATTCTAATCCTTTTGGGGATTAAGTGTGTTCCAGAAATGAAACCCACACGGTAGTGTTAGGCACACAAAGTCAGCAATGCCTTCTTGTCTTGAAGTCTTGGCCAGGTGATGTGCAAGTCATACTGACAGATCATTGTCATTGGTTCAAGCCAAGAAAATATGATAATATTGATAAGAATCTTACTTTTATTTTGCTCGTTTATCCATGCACATTGCACGTTCAAAGTACTGATGTATTATCCCCAGTCAACTAGTACAGAACACTCCCTGTGGAGAATGCAACCGGTTGTCTGTCAGATGCTCAAATATCAAATTCTGACTACCATCGTATCAAACCATGTTCCAAATATACTGCTGGTGCTTCGTTGTGGGACAGAGCTAAAGATGTACAAACTCTCCAGAGACAAGCTGTCAGACATTGGCACCCATCGGAGTATGAGATGGCAGAGTGACAACTGTTTGATTCGCCAGTTCTGTAACTCTCACCTATATTCCACGTGGGATGTTTGATTCGCTTGTTCAGTAGTACACCCCTATATTCCATGTTGGATGATAGGATAAAAATGATTCTGCCAAACGTTCACTCTAAATATTTTTATCCCCCTGGCATGTAATGCGGGGGGATATAGTCAACGCCGTGTCTGTCTGTCCGTTCATCTGTCCGTCCGTAATCATTTTGTTTCTGGAGTTTCTTGAACTCAGAAACCGTTCAATATTTTTAGACCAAACTTGATAGATATAGTAATCTCAGCCTATGGTTGTGCCTTTTGCTATTTACAGATTTTTGGCATTTATATTTTTTTTGTTTTTCCATGGAACATTTTGGTGTTAGTTGGGGTGGGCTTCGTTTCCAGAGCAGAATTCAAAAACCGTTCAATATTTTTCTGCAAAACTTGGTAGATATATCAGTCTAAACCTATAGTGGTGCCTTTTGGTATTTACAGGTTTTTGTGATTTATTATTTTCTTGGTTTCCATGGAAATGTTTCAGACATAGTCTGAAAAGTGAGAGGTGTGTTTCGTTTCCTTAGCAGAACTCAAAAACATCTTAATATCTGTCTGTAAAACTTGTCAGATATGTGTTGCAGACCTCAAAGTGGTGCCTTTTGCTCTCTACAGGTTTTTGTGATTCATTATTTTCTTGGTTTCCATGGAAACGTTTCAGACTTAGTCTCAAAATGGAGGGGTGGGCTTCGTTTCCGGAGCAGAACTCGAAAACCATTCAATGTTTTTCTGCAAAACTTGGTAAATATATCAATCAGAACCTATAGTGGTGCCTTTTGTTATGTACAAGTTCTTGCGATTTATTATTTTCTTGGTTTCCATGGAAATGTTTTGGACTTTGTCTGAAAAGTGAGAGGTGTGTTTCATTTCCAGTGCAGAACTCAAAAACTTCTAAATATCTGTTAGTAAAGCTTTCTAGATATGTATGGCAGACCCCAAAGTGGTGCCTTTTGGTTTTTAAAGGTTTTTGTGATGTATTATTTTCTTGGTTTCCATGGAAACATTTTAGAATTAGTCTCAAAATGGAGGGATGGGCTTCGTTTCCAGAGCACAACTCAAAAACCATTTCATATCTGTCAACAGATCTTGGCAGATATATGACATTGTGACTTTGTTGGTTATAGATACATGACATTTATAATTTTCATGAATTCCATGGAAACAATTCAAACTTAGTGGAAAAAAACAATGAGTAACTCTCAGATTATTTGTCCTTTCAAACATGTGGGGGTCGGGGGATATGTCATCTTCTGATAACTCTTGTTTTATTTCTTAGTTTCTCTTTTTCCATGGAAACAAGTCAGACTTTGTCTCAAAAGTGAGAGGTGTGTTTCGTTTCTGGAGCACATCTCAAAAAGTTCCTAGTATCTCTCAGCAAAACTTGGTAGATATACGTGGCAGACCCCAACGTGGTGCCTTTTGCTATTTTCAGGTTTTTGTGATCTATCAATTTTCTAGTTTCCGTAGAAACGATTCTGACTCTCAAAATGGAGGGATAGGCTTCGTTTATAGAGCACAACTTGAAAACCATTTTGTATCTTTCAGCAGATCTTGGCAGATATATGAGACAGATCTTGAAGTGGTGCCTTTTGCTGTTTACAGATATATGGCATTTATGTTTTTCATGACTTCCATGGAAACGATTCAAACTTAATCTAAGAAAACATCAAGTTACTGTAAGATGATTTGTCCTTTCAAATATGTGGGAGCCTGGGGGATATGTCATCTTCTGATGACTCTTATCTTAAAACTGGAAATTCTTTTAAAAAGTTAATACCCATCTTAGTCAGAAGTGCCAATTTTTGCCTCAGTGTTTGGCCAAAATACTAACTGGTCTTAAATAGGGTTGGTATCTCTGCTGTTCAGAAAAGTGTTGAACCTACCTCACTCTCTCACCTGTCACCTTACTTAACCATACACTCTATACACAATTGCTGTACCTCAGTGACAGGTTGTAGTGACACCCTCTCTTTTAACTGTAGTCTCACTAATTAACAATAGCGTTTTTTCCACCCAGATAACATGGATCCTTTCTTGATGACCAATAATGATTCCACTGTATACACAATGATTGTATTGATACTTAGTGCTAAAATGGATAGATTTGATGGTTTGAGTAAGACTTCAAGAACTATCTACAACTCTTGCCACAAGTCCGAGGAGGAGTTCAGTAAACTTCCATTCAGTAGTCAGCTCTGTCCATGTGTCATCATCAGCATCTGTGAAAAAGCGGGAAAACATGTATTGGTGAATGTGGCATGAAACATGCAGGACAGTGATTGTGTTGGTGCTTACCAACATAGATCTATAGCTGTGTCATTTCTCAATATTTTAACCCACTTGGGTGTTTTACTCAAGAATTTGAAGAATGAACTTCATCATGTTCTTCCCCTGTATGTTCCAACACAGAAAAACGTTTCTGTCTGTTATTTTTGCCATGTGCTTTTAGTTTTTAGGCAACCCTGTGCAGTGACTAATGATGTCAACTGTGATGTCCGTCATGAGTGATCCACAAATAGTTCATAAATACGTTAAAAATCAGGTCTATAGAATAAAACATGAACGTAAATAATGGTGCTTTAACAAGGAAATGTAACTTGATTGTAGGCATTTAATAGTACAGCCCAGTGTGATGCAACTACTACAACAACAACTGCATCTCCCACTACAACTACTACAACAACAACTACTCCTACAACAACTACTACTCCTACAACAACTTCTACAACTCCTGCTCCAACAACCACTACCACTACTACCACTGCTACTACTGTCCCTTCATCTACTTCATCATCAACCATTATTAGTGACAGAAGTTCGGATTGTGGTGGGGTGAGCGGATCAAGCATGCAGACTGAGATTGATACTGGTTGCATTACAACTAGTCCTGCTAGTAACAATATCCTAGACAACTCACCATCAACTAACCCTGTGAAAAATACTGCTACACAGATAACTACTAACATGGATGGGAAAACTGCTAGTGGTTTTGTTTCAAGAGCTGCCACTGCTTCTGCTTTGGGAAATACTGCTGATATGACAACTACTAATACTGCTGCTTCATATGATAAAATTTCACAAAATGACCGACCGTTGGTGTTAACGACAGTTTCCACAAAAATAATATCCACCTTGCATGAAAGCACTGAGAAAGGGAAATCGACCAACATCAGAGTCTTACACTCACTTGTACTTACAACACCAAGAACAAGGATCGGTGACAAGAATGCCCGCTATCATGTTGTCGATGGCGACACAGCTTCCAGACAGTCCAGCATCACAGGATCAGCATCAAATATCTTGGAGGGTTTCGTGTGTGATGTAAATGACTTTGTTTCTCTTAGTGTCGTACATGTGAAATCTGCCTCAGTTGACTGTTTCAAACACACACACTGACTGTTAAAACAAGGTGGACAGACAGACAGACAGACAGAATAAGGTTACATTCCTACATTGTTTGCTGAACACATTGATCAAGACTAAAACCAGGTTCTTACAAATATGCAGCTGAATTCATTATTACTCCAAAGTAAATATTTGTCCAATTGAAAGAATAGGAAATAGAGGATAAGAACTAGGCTCTAAGAGACTGTGCATTAGATATTGGTTGTTATACATTACTTAGTTGATAATGCATGGCTTTGATTAGTTGTCATAAATATCTGTCCCCTTGTTTGATGCACTACTGCATATACTGTTTCTCTTTAAAATATCTGTTGCTGTGTAAACATGTATGTGTAGATGGCTTCATTGTGGCATCTTTCTGACCTGCTGTACTCCTTCACAACAGTTTAGACATTGCATAAAACACAACCGTGTGTGGCATCATCATCTCAAATGTTGATGAATGAATGCAAAGTAATTTTTTATAATTAGTCAAATTTCAAAGTTTTTAGAGACTATTACAGCTCTTTGTCAGACCAATGACCCTTCATCCTTCGAACAAGAGGTTTCTACTGTCAAAGCTGCTCGAAGGGAAAAATCATTTTTATTTGGCAAGTCTGTTGTCCTGAATAGGTTCCATATTTATTCACTTTGGACCTAAGGAGTGAATGAAAAGGACATATAATTGTTTGCCATACTGCGCTTACCTCAATCTCCAATTGTTCCTCTTCACTTCTTTGTGTCCTGATATTTTGAGTTGTTGTTGTCGTTGTTGCAGCACATGGGTGTAGCTATTTCCGCCTGTTTGTTGTTTTCAGCAGATTGCTTTCACTTGTCTTCTTTCATATACATGTGTACCTCTCAAAATAACTTAGGGGATTCCCACACTTTTCACTTGACGTCATGCTAGAGTAGCTTTAGTGTTTTCATATGATGTGATGTCCTTCTTTCGACACAGACAGCCTGAAGAAATGTCTTTTTGGATCAGTGTATAGGGACATAAGCTATACCGGGCACCAAGTTATCCTGGGTATTTTCCTTTGAGCTCGTCACTGAGATACAGTTCATTGTAATGTGACATGGAATTGATGTTTCCCCTCTCCTTGGATCTGTTCACACATGACTTAACCCAGTCAAGCTTATGTCCAGTGCAAGAATCAGTATGACTGAAGCCAGACCTTTGTCTATGGTGGCCCAGAGGCCCAGGTGCACAATCAGCTGGTGATGCATCCCATACGCCAATAATCATGGGTTCAAATCCCACACATGGTACTTTTTTCTTTTAGCACCATTCTGTTCATAGTTTGTGTGACTGCCTGAGAGTGGGGTATCGTAGTCGTCAAGTCCAGGTGTCATGGCCTCGGAAGGTGTCGATGGCATTGACGGCCGTCTTTCTGTGACCAGATATCCATTTAGTGAAACAGTGTTCTAGTGTTATGAACAATGTTCTGGTCCAAACCTAGAGGCGACTAATAGTCGGCTGGTCAAGGTAGCTGACTTGGTAGATACATGTCACCCCAACTGCAATCAATGCTCATGCTATTGATCAAGTGAATTGGCTGGTCCAGACCCAATTATTTACAGACTGACACGATATAGCTGAAATATTGCTGAGTGAGGCATAAAGCTAAACTCAATCATTATGTTTTAAACACTGACATACCAAGATGTATGAAACCAATCAAAATTGAGGTACAGTCTACATGAATTTTGTTGTGGATTTTTAAAGAGAGTAAATGCTGAGTACACAGTTGATATTCAAATATCAAAAAAACTAAAATATTTTGTGTCCATTTTTTCTGTTTTAAGTGAAAAACTTGTTTGTCTAAATAAGTCACATAGTGTGTTGCCTTGAAGCTCTCTAATCAAGTTTCTTTTGTGTACATATTTTGAAAAAATACATTTGTGAAATCGGACAAACCTTTGGAGACAACACATGCCCATATCCGGCGTCTCTTGTAGTCAGCTTACCCTGTTCTCTGCCTGTCTTTCTCTACAACATTTATCGTTTAGACTAAATATTCCAAGCAGTTAAGCAATGTACTGGATGACAACCTCTTCCAGTACAGAGGACATTTGATTGTACATGCTTGTCAGTAGGTCTGCATTGTCACTTTCTGAATGTTTAGTTTGCAGTCTTAGACTGGTGGCATGCAGTGTGTGAAATTGCTGCTTGCCCTCCAGCATGTGGCTAGCAAACTGGTCAGGCGGCTGAAGGTTCCGAAATGTCCCTGACACTACTTATTACAGAAATTTGAACATGAATTTTTCATTTACACCTCATAGTTGATAAAAGAAATATTTCCTCCCATTTGATCCATCAAAAATAAAAATATTGTTTTCATATTGGTATTGAATCAATAACAGGATTAGGGCTTTCTTTTCTCATCTTGTCCTAGTGCCTGTTGTGGGTGTAACATTGTGTATACAAGACCTGTTTTGATTTGGTCAAGTTGTTTTTATGAAGTTTGACTGTCGATTGTCAAACATTGTTTGGACCAGAAATAAACTCTTGCATTTTTTAGCAAGTTTCAAGACAAGAAGTTTCAGACTGTTTAATAACTTTGGAGGTTAGCTAACCCTGATAATCTTGAGAATATTTCGCACACTGGTTGCGTGTATTCCTAGAAATTGTTTCACTGCTGCTGTATAACTTCTGAAGATGAAGTGTGTTATTTGAAGACCAAATTTATATTTTACTGAAGCAAGAGGAATGGTGTTTTCCATATTCATTTTGTCTGACAGAATAATCTTTTGTGGTGGGAATTATTTCTTTTTGTTCTCTTTATGTTAGCATATTTCTGTTTATGTTTATATTGCTTGTAAATTGCTTTGTATATTCAAAGGGATTATTTTAGTGAAAGCCATCTGATCATGACTGAGAATCTCTGCTTCTGTTTATATACTCCCTTAACTTTGATATACTTTCAGCACACTTGACATTAGCGTCTAGTAATTAATCTGTTTTGACAATTAATGTATTGTCATACATAAGATTATGATTTCGATGTTTTATTAATGGCTCACATGTTTAACTGTACCACTACTATTGCTTATTATCCTCACAATTGCATCTTTTAAGTATCACAACACACCTATCTGGATGAAGGTCTGACAACACCTAGTGTAGCCATCTGTACTGATGTTTGTTGTCAACCGGTGAAGGTCCAAGTTAGAATGTATTGGCTTCATTAGTTGAGATTTAACTCTCTATCGTGAAGATCGAGGCTAGGATTGGTGACCAGCAACTTGTGTTTGTCCCAAGAAACGAGTAGATGCTCCACCTCGCCAACTCGGTTGCCACTGTTGTTGTAAAGCTGGAATATTGCATACAAATCAAAGTTTGTTGCCAGAATGCAGACATCAAGTGTAAAGATGTGAATGTTTCACTCCTTCCAACCTTGGCTAAAGAAGCATTGATGCTGACTAATTCAAAAGTCACATGGTCTCATGGTGGTGTTGTCAGATGTTCCCACAGAGAGGTGTCAGATTCCAGTAAATGATCAGATATTAATGAGATTGCCGTAGTTATTTGTCTTGTATAGTTTGGACATGAGAGATGAACCACATGTAAATGCAGTCTGTCATACTGGTAATCACAGCACCAATTTGAAAATGAAAAACTTGTTCAGTAACTGATCAGTTTTATAACCTTGGATGTTTAGTTACTTGGCATGTTGGTAACATAAGGTGATGTTTTTAAACCTGAATGGTTTCGTTTTTTCTCCACAGAATAACACTGAAGGACTGTGCAAGGTGAATGACAGTAAGTGTCCTTTGTGTTTCGCTTTCTCGGAGCTGCAGCCTGTGATCTCCAGTCCATGATTGTTCTAACAGTCCACTGCTTGTCATATTGAATCAGACCCTTGAAGGTCCGGGGTAGAATAGATCTTCAGCAACCCATGCTTGCCATAAAAGGCGACTATGCTTGTTGTTAGAGGATCGGGTGGTCAGACTCGCTGACTTGGTTGACACATATCAAGTTTGCAGATTGATGCTCATGTTGTTGAACACTGGATTGTCTGATCCAGACTCGATTATTTACAGACCACCGCCATATAGCTGGAATATTGCTGAGTAAAACGTAACTCAACTCAGCTGGTGTAAAACTCAGTCACTCACTCAAATTTACTCTTGGGATCAGATGGGCAGGCATGCTGACATGGTTGATGCTTGTTATTGTATCCCACTCACTGGATTTTGTCATCAGGCAGGGGCCTATACACTGCGCATCTGGGTAGAATATGCAGAGAAATTTTCAAGTTAATCACTGAAAGAATAATTGTTGTGTACCCATTATGCATTTGAAATGTTAAGTACGCCAAAAGTTTGAAACATATGTTTACAGAATATATCTATAAAAATTGCTTGCTTGCATATCAAGATATTGATTGCTATCAACATATTGTTGAACTGTTAGTATAGGATTAGGGATATTTTTATGAAATCATTTAATATACATCCCAGCAAAAGCTTAGACTTACTTAAAACACTCACTATATGTTACGTGTGTGTGTATATGTTATATGGTTACATCAAAGATTGATTTCTCCACTAACTTAGGGGAACCAACTTGCAACCCTATGCAGATGACTTACATGAGATTGTGCCGAAAAGCATGTGCAAACATCGTGCATGTGAACTGCTGCATTTTTGTGTAAAGTTTTGTTCAGAATTCGCCACTGAAACTCATTGAACACATACTGAACTCATCCTTTCTAAAATATGACAATTATCCTGTCAGTGTTACGAACCTTTTTTGCAATACATCAGTTCATGTGTAAACAGCACCTTTGAACAGCATGGAATATTTTGCCAAATGTAGCTTAGAACAAATGCTTTAGTAACTGGCTATCTTACACATGTCTGTCTAAACATGTGATGGGGAAGTATATGCAAGTTGGTTTTGATTAGGTATGACATAAGCTGTACCTGCCTGTTTGTAAACTTACTCAGTGACATATATGTAGGTCAGTAAAATCACTGAAATACACACATATTTGAAAGTAGTGGGTAACAAGAAATGAAATAACCACTCAACTTTGATAACACTCACTCCCAGATATTACAGTGATGGAGTACCCACTGGAGCAGAACCTTATCTGGAGCTCTGGTCATGCCTTGATTATTACAGACCTCTGTCATATAGCAGAAATACTGCTAAGTACAGCTTCAAATGCCAAATGAAAACAAATCATGCTTGCATGTTTCTGTCAGGAAAGCAATCGTTCCAATGCCAAATCTCCTGTTCTCATGAATGATTGAACTAGAGAAATGAAGAGTGCCTGTGTTGACTTGCGTCAGGCAGGTTCTTTTGGCTGACAAGACAATATTGTGTCCCTGTTCTGTTGGTTTGGCCCAAAAAGACATGATGACACTGATTTGTGTTTTCTCTTTTGAGACAGTGCAATTGCATGATATAAACTATCTTCATAGTTTGGTTTCTGTTATCAGAAAACCCCTTTCACAGACGCGTGACTGACTCAGTCAACAAACCAGGAAGGTGCATCTGCAGAGGTGACCATGTGCAGGTTGCGTGGTTACTTTTGGGACTGCATGTTAGAATTACCTTCCCTTGTTTATAAATCCAGGTTTGGGAAACCCTAATACAGGGTATATGAATGGCCGAACACTTAAACCTTTGGGTGGGACAGATGAGAAGTTTTGTTGGATTCTTGTTCCAGTGTAGTTTCTATTGATGATTGATAGTAGGATATGTATTGGCTAACTAGACTGATGGTCAGTTTTCTACTTTGAAGAATATCATTCACAAGTTGACCTTTACCTTGTGAGCTAGTGGTTGAAGCAATGTACAGAGCCAAGCAGCCCAACTGTAAGGAAATCTGATGTCAGTCAGTTATGGAAGGGTGAAGATGATTTGTTGTTTGTTTCAGAATTTCCTGTTGGAGCAGTTGTGGCCATCGTGGTCCTCCTGTTGGTGGTCATTGTGGGTGTCGGAGTGTGGGTGTTCTACGCTTACACACATCCTACTTCAGCGTCAGGCATGTGGCTTATGGAGGTGAGTTTGTGCTGTCACAGAATAAGTTGGAGGTGTGAATCATTAGAGTGGGAGCACTGGTATGAGCGTTGTGTTGACATAAAGTATAAGAAAGTTGGCATAGTCATGGTAGTAGTTATTCAACTTCTGCATGCAGTTTTGCGATACTGATTCTTGTACCTTGAGTCACTGTTCTGGCTCACGAACCATTTAGGGCTGTCATGGACTGTCACGGACTGTCACAGTTCCAGCTTATGAACCATGTAGGGCTGTCACTGTAACTTTCCTGGCTTATGAACCATGTAGGGCTGTTACTGACTGTCACAGCTTATGAACCATCTTGGTCTGTCACTGTTGTGGCTCATGAACCATCTAGGGCTGTCACTGACTGCCCCCCTTCTGGTTTACGAACCATCTAGGGTCTCACCTTTATGGCTTATGAACCATCTTGATCTGTCACTTACTGTCATCGTTCTGGCTTATGAACTGTCTTGGCCTGTCACTTACTGTCACTGTTCTGGCTCATGAACCATCTTGGTCTGTCACTGTTCTGGCTTATGACCCATCTTGTTCTGTCACTGTTTTGGCTTATGAACCATCCTGGTCCTTCACTTACTGTCATTGTTCTGGCTTATGAACCATCTTGGTCTGTCACTGTTCTGGCTTATGAACCATCCTGGTCAGTCACTGTTCTGGCTTATGAACCATCTTGACCTGTCACTTACTGTCATTGTTCTGGCTTATGAACCATCCTGGTCAGTTACTTACTGTCATTGTTCTGGCTTATGAACCATCTTGGTCTGTCACTGTTCTGGCTTATAAACCATCCTGGTCTGTCACTTACTGTCATTGTTCTGGCTTATGAACCATCTTGGTCTGTCACTGTTCTGGCTTATGAACCATCTTGGTCTGTCACTGTTCTGGCTTATGAACCATCCTGGTCAGTTACTTACTGTCATTGTTCTGGCTTATGAACCATCTTGGTCTGTCACTGTTCTGGCTTATGAACCATTTTTGTCTGTCACTGTTCTGGCTTATGAACCATCCTGGCCTGTCACTGTTCTGGCTTATGAACCATCTTGGTCAGTCACTGACTATTAGTGTTTTGGGTTGTTTTTTTTCACAGCATCGACCCAGCCAGATGAAGGAGAAGATTGCCAACATCAAGTTCTGGAAGTCCAGCACCCCAACTGGCACAAAGTATCAAGTGGAGTCCGAGGCATGAGACAACAAGAGGAGATAGCTCAAGAAGACAATGTTCTATTTTGCACCGTCATAAAGGCCACAATGTAGTTTAGAGGGTTGCTTAAAGTAAACGGTATGAATGTAAGACGTGTAATATTAAGTAATATTTTCAGTATTGGGCTCTGAATAATGATATGCATGTAATAGACAGTACTCTAATAATATAATAATGTAATAGAGAGACCATTTGATCCTACTCTTGTGTAAGACAATTTTCATGTTAGGTCAGAACTCTAATATTCAGACTTTGCAACTACAGTGTGCAAATATCCATGGAAATTTAAACAGAGACCATATTAGGGGGCTGGTAGCAGGTTTCACAGGACTTTTGACCGTGAGATACTGACACATGTAGTATTGGTCTGTGTTTTATGCAGCACTGTGATTGCACCTTACGTTCATGTTAAGTGTTACCTTCCAGAGGGTGGGAGGGACGAATCAGTATTTTCTGGCTGATCAATGAATGGTGAACACTCAGGCAGATGTTTCATACAAAGCCAGCAGAGAACAATTGAGACATGATGACCCTTTGATGATGTTGTCACTTTCATCAGTTTGGGAAATTTGAAGACACGTTAATGCTCCCGGGATTTATCAACATTGCCAAGAACATGCAGCTGGAAATTTTACTTGGGCTTGTAATCATCGGCAAAATATGCATAAAAACATAGATCGGTAAACTGATGAACAGGTGAACATTGACATGACGTTGATGGTCATAGTTGAGAAAATTTGCACTTGATTTGCAAATTACGTAAATAAATCGAGAAATGAGCATAAGTTACTCTCCAAAATATGAGGATTTTTAGTTCAAACAAATATGTCGACAACTCTCCACAGCTATGGTGCATGTGTACCTAATTATTGTATTACACATTGTTCTCTTTGGAGTAAGCCGTTACACAGGACATTGGAGGAAATCTCTGCTGGTGATGTACGTACTAGGATTTGTATTATATCCTCAACACATGGGTGCAGATTATTGTATATATGAATATGTGTTTTTCCAAGATGAGGTAAAAATCTGTGATATTATCAACAATGAAGGAGCTGGAGTAACATAGATCATTTAACTATGTGGACATTTGGTTCAAGACATGAATTGCTTTCAGTAGAATGTGTATATAGCAGTGATTTAGCATTCAGTAAATATGATACTTTTCTTAATAATCTGAATATATTTAGGCTTTCCAAATTTCATGTGAATCATATGTTTTGCAAACAGTTATTGGGATAGGCTCCTGAATTAATTCTTTTCTTAATTTTTGCAGCAGTTACCCAATTTATGGCTTTAGAACATATCAATTTATTCAAAATTTATTATGTTTGTAAGCCGCAGTTTGTTTTTGGTTGATTTTTGAGAATCGATGCATTACAAGATATTTTTTAACTCTTACCTTGAAATCTGGTCCCTGTGGAGCTTGACCTTTCTCGCAGATATATTCTACTCAAAAGAAGTTACAAACGCCTGATTCTTTCATAGTAGTATACATCCTCTGTCACCAGGGAACAGGTAGACTGTAGAAGTATGAAAGAATGGGATATACCTTAACTTGTTTTATGTAGGATATATCTGCTGGTAATACAGTACCTGAGTAAATGTTCATGCCATAATGACACATTATTTTTCTATTTAGTCAGCCTGATGATCTTGCTTTACCTTCAATTTGAAACTGTGACTTACTATGAACATATCAACTTTTATGTATTTGTGCATCATGATTTTGTAGACGTTATAAGATTGTTGATCATACCTTGTTTGCGTTTATCTTGCAAGGAATGGTGTATCCATGGCAGATCTGACTATTTTTTATTTGCATACATGACACATGACATATATCACTCCTTTTGCACTTTTTACAAACAGAACAGCAATAATATCCTTTTAAAAAGCAATGAAAACAAAATTTCTTTTCTTTCACTTTCTCCACACTTCGAGTAAAAACATATTGCATTGTGTTTTGTTTTTTCGAAAGACATGCAGTGGTGCAGTAGGAAAGGTGCTTGTAGACCCAAGGAGCCAGGAATACAATGTGTGCACACCCAACTCATTCACTCACTCACTGGCAAGCTGATGAGTAGTGCTTGACTACAGGAGGCCAATGTTAACCCATTATGGATGCATATAGCATAGTTGGTGTATATAAGACAAGTACTTGTTATTGATAATGTTTATGACAATTGCTTCAGGAATGAGACATACATTTTTATATACCACCTCTTTACTGCACTTCCTACCACAAGAGATTTCACTTCTCCATGTGAGATTTTGTGTTGAACTTATGAGGAAGACGAGAGTTTGTTTACATTTCGGTATTATTGACACTGTTGATGAGATTTTGTGTTTTTTTGCAATTCTACCACATTCCTATTTTGCTTTTTGTCCTTAACAGATTGGGTGTTTTTGTACATCCAACAAAGGTGTTGTCTTATATGAAAAGGGTTTTGGGTGTTGTGATACACTGAACAAGGTGTCGTGATACTTTGCAAAGTGTCACAGGTAGTACAATTCACAAGGTATGTCTTTGTACATTTTGGGAGGGTTTTGTGATACACCCAATAGGGTGTTGTGATACTCCTAATGGGGTGTCTTTGTGCATTTAAGGGAAATGATGTCATATTAAACCTAACAAAAGGCTTATTACGATAACAGAAAGGGTGTTATAATATAATATTCAGTAGGTCTGTTATATTTGTCAGATGTATGAATCTCATCTCAGTGAATACTGTATTTGTTTCCACTGTGTAGCTACTCACTCACTCACTCTTACTCACTCACTCACTCACTCACTCACTATCAGATTTGTCATGAGTGCCTCAGTCATTGGCTGTCTGTACAAAATTCTGCAAACTCAAAATCTACTTTGGTTGGTTTGAATCATTAGGGATACTTGTAGCTAAACCTTTGACACACACCTGAACAGGTAATTGACTCACAGCTGAACAGACAGTAGACTCAAATCAGAGTTTCTTATCAAGATGTGTTTGATCAGGCTCTGTTTCATGAAGAAAGTTTTACACCTTGACTGTCAGGTGTAATAGTTGCAACAATGTTAGTACTATCACTGTTGGAAGTTTCTGATGAACTGTAGGAGTTACGACAGTCTTAGTTCTATGACTGTTGGAAGTCTGTGTTGAACTGTAGGAGTTACGACAGTCTTAGTTCTATGACTGTTGGAAGTCTCTGATGAACTGTAGGAGTTACGACAGTCTTAGTTCTATGACTGTTGGAATTCTGTGTTGAACTGTAGGAGTTACGACAGTCTTAGTTCTATGACTGTTGGAAGTCTGTGTTGAACTGTAGGAGTTACAACAGTCTTAGTTCTATGACTGTTGGAATTCTGTGTTGAACTGTAGGAGTTACAACAGTCTTAGTTCTGTGACTGTTGGAATTCTGTGTTGAACTGTAGGAGTTACAACAGTCTTAGTTCTATGACTGTTGGAATTCTGTGTTGAACTGTAGGAGTTACAACAGTCTTAGTTCTATGACTGTTGGAAGTCTGTGTTGAACTGTAGGAGTTACGACAGTCTTAGTTCTATGACTGTTGGAAGTCTCTGATGAACTGTAGGAGTTACGACAATCTTAGTTCTATGACTTGGAATTCTATGTTGAAATGTAGGAGTTATGACAATTTTTGATATTAGCACTAAACTATTTATGAAACAGGGCCATTTTGATCACTTTTTTGTTTCTGAACCAGAAAGCAGTGTGTTGGATTATGCAGGTTGGGATGTGTAATTCAGCCATATTTACACTCTTTTGTCAAACAATATCAATCCTATTTCCGTATTTATGCATAATCAATGTCGCTGAGTCTGCCAAGTTCTGGATCATGTTGGTGTAACAACAGAGTTCATAATGTGATACATCCTGCAATAAATAAGTTGTGATGGGTCTGTTCCACTGTATGATACAGACAGAGAGCAACCACACTCTGGAATATAGAAATGTATAGCATGGGGAGGCTGTTGTGAAGTGAAGTGTCTCTCACTAACAATACGCCCCAAAAGAGATGTGTACATTAGTGATTCATTGAGGATTGATGGCTCCATGTTTTTATGTATAATGTACATTCGTTTTTCTCTGATAGTTATTTCTCAGATCTATAACACATCAGTGCCATGTCTTAGAAGATATGCCTCAAGCTGCCACACACAACAGTCGAGCATCCTGGCGAAAGCGCAAACAAACAGATATCAACAGCAAACAACAATAATAATCCCGCTGATGACATCCTTACCTTGTAACCTGGCTAACAGTATCCAAGGCTTGTTAACACTGTAGAGCAAACTTGTGACTCTCTACTGGCCGAATGTTACAGCTGCTGTCTGTCTGTCTGTCTGTCCGTCTGTATGTCCTTGTGAGGACTTGCTCAATGAACAGACCTCTATGAACTTTATGATGTAGGTTCCACACAAAATAGCATAATTGTGTCTGGAAACAGCTGTAAGTTAATATTTCAAGTATGTACAGATTAACAAGCCAACAGCAACAAAATTGTTATTATTTATGGAGGTTTACTGTTATGTTTAATTTATTGTGTTTAGGTTTTATGGATGTATTTATTAGTGTTACATAAGTGTAAAAAAGTCAAGTTGGAACTTGTTTTAGAATCTTCTTTTGCAGGTGGTTAATCTCATTTTAATATTAAAATGGGCATCTTCGTGGAATGTTTTTACTTGTACAAAGCCCATGACCCTTTGTTTGTTAAAGTGGACATGAAAGACACGAGTTTGTGATCTCTATCTCTACCAGCATATCAACTAAAACTTTATTTTATTGCGGCTGTATATATCTGAAGTTTTTACATTCTTGAAATTGTCATTTTCTCAATGTTTGCTTTGAGTAACAAAATGTTTGAATGTGTGAAATGAAGAATCACGTTTTACCCGTCCCAGAGATTTGCACTTTGACATTTGTTGTTTCAGGCAATAGATATTTCAAATTTCTCAATTAACATTCTTCCCGTGAAGTTTTAAACTCATTTTATTTGACATTTTAGTCGCAGTTTACTTGAGTTAATCGAATTAATTTTTTACTTTTTACAAGTTTTGTATCTAAAGTTCCATTCAGATAATCAGTAAATCTTGTTACCAACCCAATTTGATTTCAGTTATATTGAGATTGAGTAACCCAAGTATCTGTGGTAATCGTGAAAATGTAACCATGGTAACAGATCATTCATATCATTTTTCGTTATTCGGATATATTGTTTGTAAGTAAAGAGCTTTCAACCCACCAAACATTTGCATCTGTTTCTGCTTGTCTGGATGCCCTTGCATAACTCAGAAGCTAGACTCTGGGAATAGCTGTGTAAGAAGGACTTTGTGACTCTATGTTGAAAATTTGTACATGACGACAATAGTTTGTATATAATGGACTAACTTGGATGTATAAATTCTTTGAAGATGATGTTATTTTTGTATCGATCTGAATTGTTGACGTGTGATCATATGTGTGTTTTTCAAGCAGATTTTTGTTGCCAAGGTTTTTTATCACGCATTGGCTACTGAAACAGACTCAAAATGGTGACACTGTGGTTTTGTTACTGGTGACCTGTTATATACTCATCAGGGGCTCTTGGATAACTCATGGTATCCCAACCAGGTTTAGCTAGAGGCATAACTGTTTAAAGAACTCATCTGGGACTGATCATTAAGAGGTGAGGCCAAACTGTTTGCAAGGCGAATAACATGTTTCCACCTTTCAACCAGTGCCATCTCACCAACTTATCTTGATCGTCATGGTTATCTAAAGGCAGGTGGAGCAACAGTGACTATTAGAGGTGTGACAATACGGAAAATTCACAATATGATACTTACTGTGAAATCTTGGAACGATACAGTATGATTTTATACACATCAGGATATGCTGTCTTTAGTTATTTTCTTTAAAAACATACATTTTGACATAACCATCAAATTCAAGTGAAAAATAACAATCTTAAGGTCAACCATGTGTATCATGATATGAAAAGGCATCAATATATTTATCGTCCGATAAGGTATCACAATTATCGATAGTATGATATATCCCCACAGCCTGTACAAGAGAACAAATCTTAACCATGTCTGTTTGCATTTACTATGGCCCTGTTCTACCCCTCGAGATCCAGCAATCAAAGGGGAGAGAACCAGTCAACAGTGTCATCATCGTGTGAGTTGATCACAGTAGTCCACCCAGCCATCGTTAAGCTTCTTTGAACTTTGTTGAAAACAAGGATGCTGACCTGAACATCACTTTTTGGATTGCCGCCATTCCACTGTCCCTGAGGTATTTGGTCATTTGCCATTTCATCAGTCATGTCATTTGGCTTTTAAAATATAAATTTTATTTGAATTGTATTTAGAAATAAACTTTTGTGAAAACTTTGCATAAAAAACTATGAATGTGGTGATGAAAGATTTGTGCCTTTCACTTATTGCTTATTCAATATTAGTGGCAGTGAGCAACAGATGTAATTTTTCTCAAATCACTGGGAAAAGAATTTGAAATAGATGTTACTGGCTTGCGAACAGTTATCGCTGCATACCAGTTGTCATTGATGCATGTCTGTTGAGTTCGTGCAAACAGCCTCTCATAGTCTGTCGCTTTTGTGACGTGTCAATGTGTAAAGTACTACGGAAGTACGAGTCAAGCTGTCTACCCAAGTGCTACAGTCAGGTGTTGGTGATAACTGGTATGGAGGGGTAACTGGTCGCTAGCCAGTAGAGTTGATCAATTAACCACAGTGTTGACACCCTAATACTGATTTGTTGTGAGACAACATCCACTTGATATATAGCAGGAATTTCCACGCAGATCACAGGAGATATGATCCAGACGAAAGGCTGTCCAAGACATTTTGTTGTATATAGTCTTGGCCCAATAATTAACTATTTGTCAGTATTGTGTCTATTCCATTAGCTTGTTTTTAACTATTCACTCGGTTCAAAGAAGCTTACTTCAGCTCTCATGCCAGACTGTTTGGGAAAAAAATTGGTTTGCAATTCCACGGACTCTAAAAATTGAATTGAATAATTTTTTAATGAAACAGTATTTTTATATTCCCTTGTTCTGAAATATGTGAACTGAAAGTTACACAGTTACTGTCACTTTGGAAATAAATGTAATGTTTAAAATAAATATTTGGACAAGACATTAAGTCATGAGAATTAAAAAAAAAAATTTTTTAAATGGGATTTTCCAATTGTACTTTTTTCATGCTACCTTCTTGTATTTTACAGACACTTTGTAACCAAACAAAAAATATCATCTGGCCTGATGTCAGTATAACCAACAAAGCATCACTTGCACTACCATTAATACCCACCACTTGTAACCCTTCGTTCGTGTGTGCTGACAATTCCAAACAAGGTGAATATTGGGAGAAGCAGGTACAGTGTCGCCATGTTCAGTTACAAATACCGTAACTTATTTAGTGGAGAGTTATTTTAATGTATATAAACAGACAAGATTGTGTATCCCGTCCATCTGGTGAATGTTTTGTACTGTGTTTTACTCTTCAGACTAACACGATTATCTACCTTTGTAGAGTTACCTTCCCATGATGTCCGAGTTCTATCATTTACGCAGTTATATGATTTGGGATTTGTGTTTATCATGAATATTCAGAAGACATTTGAAAAATTCATATGCTGTCGGATTGCAGCATACATTTTCAAGGGAAGATAACTCTGAAAAGGGAGATAATTCTTACCAATTCTCCCATGGTGATGCCAGCCTGTCACCAGATCCTATATGAACAATGCTAACCTGTACTAGAGTTGTATGTACAGTGTGCCAACACAACTTCTCTCCAACTTTTACAACTCCAATAAACATTCATCATTATTAGCCTAAGTTTGTTTGGTTTTTTTTTTGTTGCCAGTGGCATAACATTGGTTGTAAGGGCTTGGATTGTAGCCAGCAATCTGAAAGCTGGTGCAGAGAACCCTTCCTTCTTGTATGAGGGTGATGGTGTGTTGAAACTTGACAGTGAGGCTCAGTGGTGTGTCAACAGGTTTAGATAGTGGCAGTTCTTTGTTAAACACCACACTCCGCAACATTCCAGGTATGTATGGCAGTAGTCTGTTAATGATCAATCCTGGACCAGACAATCCAGTGATCAACATGGAGTATCAGTCTACCCAGTTTGGATATAATGACAAATGTCAACCAAGTCGGCAAGCCAGATCTGGGATGTTGAAGACAATTTCTCACCTGGATCTTCATGGATGTGCAGGGGTTCAATTTTTTATTTAAAAGCCGCTTGCCACAGGACTATAAGGAAGGCTATTTCTGAGATGTCCAGGACTAGCACAGTGGTTAAAGTGTTTGCTTGCCATTAAAAAAACTTTGGATTCTTTTCCCCATACTGGAACAGTGTGTGAGGCCCATTTCTAGAGTCCCCTCCTGTGAATATTGCTGGAATATTGATGAAAGCAGCATAGAACTGTACTTAATGAAAACTGATGGCCAGTTAACACCAAGACACAAACGTTAAACTGTCTGCATTGGGCTGATTTATCAAATAGAAACAACAACAAACACCCATCACATAATGTCATTGACAACAAGTGAAGTATGTCACAATTCACGTTTTAATTTCTCTTTTTCTACAAGTTCATTTCTTCTGTTCTGGTAAAGAGCAACTAGTTTCTCATCAGGTTTTATACGTTTGTTCTGAAGTTCTGTCCAAGACTTCTCCAGCTGATGGACACTGTAAGCGCTTTCCATTTTCTTCCTCGTCATATCCAGTTCAAACTCGCTACTGGACATAATGGTACACCCATCTTTCCCACATAAACTTAACTGCCTGGATTTGTCCAGTCTGGGTAAATACTTAACACCAGTTTTACTTTCCAAATAATCTACACTCACTTCAAAATCTCGTAGTTTATGACTTGATATTGGTTCGTTTGGAACAATAAATGCACCGACATATTTCATGTCAGAATCATCATTTTCTGCCACAATGACCTTGAACAGATGGGTTGGCACGGCAACCTGGTTCTTTCCGATCACCTGAAAGAACAAAGTCACATACATACAATAATAACAATATTCACTTGTTGCTTAATGTTACACACAGCAATATTCCAGCAAAATGATAATAACAGAAAATTTCGTTAAAAAGATGAGTTGCACCAATAGTCCTTGCTTGTAATATCAAAATTAAGTATAATGTATGGTTCTGTTGCTAGTAAGGTTGAAGCAAGCCATTTCAGTGATTTAGACAATGAGTGACACCATTTTCCATTGGTGAGATTATTCATAAATACAGTGTAATGTTTAAAGAGGTAAACATCACATGTAGTCCAATTTCTGGGTGTTATTGAGTATTTGAAACATGAGAATTCATTTGGAACGAACAGATGGTGATGTTTATCAACACTGTAAACACAAAAATGAAACAAAAGGCCTGAATGGGGTTTACTGTCTGGACTGATTGACATAGAGCATGGGTACAGCTGTGAAGTGTCATCAGCTGGCCGTCTCAGCTGGTTCCATGGTAGCATCTGGAACTGCTCATTTGTGACATAATTCTGACTTCACATCACAATATTTGAATGGCGTCACCACTGTGGACAATGCAACAATACAGTTGTATTTGATATTTGTGTGTGTAAATAGGCAGTGAATGGGAAGTCTAAGGAAACTCAAATCAAATCAGGACAGCTTGGATAACTCTTGATTGGTTTTAGTTTGTTGAAATGTAAAGCACCGTAATCTCACTTATATTTTGATTCCGTGTGCTTAAACGTTTGGTCTCATATAAATATACAGGGTTTCAAAAAATCTTTCTAAAACCCACCTGCCACAGGGCAAGTGACTTTAAGAAATTAACTTGTCCTGACTAAATTTCCACTTGCCCTGATTTTTAGGACAGAATCATGATGATGTAATTATGAACCAATAAATCAGCATGGTAGTTGATGTTAGTGTTCAGTGGACAGTTTATTTGGAAGGGATAAATAGCCAAGAAACATAACTCTACTTTATTTAATAGCTACATTTTCAGCAGAGATGAAATTAAATCCATGTTCATTTGCGGCTTATAACCATAAGTGGATATTATCTAGTAGCTCACGGACAAGTAAGATACTGTACCATAATTTGACCAAATGAAAACTGACTTTTCCAGGGTGTCAGGTGATGGGATTATTGAACGCCTGATATACCCCTAATTTGTCATTCAGTTATTGAAAATTACAATTGTTTGGTGGGGAAAAGTGAAATTACAAATGTTTGAAATCCTAGCTTAATGACATTTGTCCAGCCAAGCAGTAAAGATCAAGGTAAGAATTGAGCCACCCCAGGTACTAATGCATATGACAGTGAGAAGCAAAACCTATATAACAATGTTTATGGATAGCAACTGCTTGTATTTTGAGTGTGACATTTCAATACAGATAGAAATTTCAAATGTCATTTCTAACTGACAACGGTACAAGAACCTGTATCAAACCCTGCACTCACAAAATAAAAGAAGTTCTAATCCGTAAAGTTTGTCTATTATTGTACTTCCCAGGTTCGTAATTGCCACTGAAGAACTGACATGTTGAAAACCATTTCACTTACTTCATAGTTCACATACAGTTTCCCATCTTCCTCTGATTCCGGCAACATCACAGGACCACTCAAGATGCGGACATCCTTGAACTTCTTGGTGAGGTCACGACAGTACATCTCAAATCGGTTCCAAAAGCCACCATTGTTTTCTGGGTCTTGAGGCAGGATGTTGGTCGAGTAAAATGTGTCACTCATGGCTCTCTGTGGATGCAGATACATACATGTTTCAGAAAGATCAGATTATACATGTTGCACTTTGAAATCAGAGTGAGTGAGTTTACTTTTAAGCTGCACTCAGCAATATTCCAGCTATATGGCGGTGGTCTGTAAATAATCAAGTCTTGACAAGCCAATCCAGTGATCAACAGCATGAGCATCGCTGCACAACTGGGAACTGATGACATGTGTCAACCAAGTCAGCGAGTCTGACCACTCGATCCCATTAGTCGCCTCTTACAACAAGCATAGTCACATTTTGTGGCAGTCATGGGTTGCTGAAGACATGTTCTACCCCAGATCTTGACAGGTCCTCAGACTGGGAGTTTTCTATTCATACAATGTCGAATGTATTATGATCATTGAGACTGTAAGACAGTTTTCATAAAATCAATTGCTACTGTTCTGAACTGAACCTTACAACAGCTCCTTGGAAGCCATACAATCTCAGTCAGCCTTGTTTAGCATGTTGTTTTGATTGCTCTCAAAAGGGAGTGAGAACTTGATGAAAGTTTGAAACTAGTTTGTAACTAGTACCCAGTTTGAAACAGAACAGTAGTAGCACATGCAGTTCCCTTTAAACAAGATTGTGGTGTCACAACTTTCAAGATTTGATGTTCCTGTGATGACAGAGTCTTCAAGAACTCCTGAAATTGTCACCCTTGAAGTATAAATCCATCTGGAGCTTCATGTTTGCAACACCTTAATGTATTTCCTGTTGCCTCAATTGTTGTAGAATAAGACTGGTAAACAAAGGGACAATGACATTTCACACTCTTCAGTGGTCACTAGTGAAGAAAAAATACCAGACCTTACATTACCATACAGAATGGACATAAGTGAGTGAGTTTAGTTTTACGCCGCACTCAGCAATATTCCAGCTATATGGCGGGAATGGACATAAAGCTCTACCTGGTCATACTTGTAATTGCCAGCCGGTGCCATGTGGCCTCATGACCAGCCACTGTGACGGTAGTCATCATTGGTAGAGGAAAACATCTTCTCTACATCCAGGTCTGGCTGAAACTGAGACTTCTTCCGATTGGCTGAACCTGGTAAGAATAGACAAACAGTGAGTGAGTGAGTGAGTGAGTGAGTGAGTGAGTGAGTGAGTGAGTGAGTGAGTGAGTGAGTGAGTGAGTGAGTGAGTGAGTGAGTGAGTGAGTGAGTGAGTGAGTGAGTGAGTGAGTGAGTGAGTGAGTGAGTGAGTGAGTGAGTGAGTGAGTGAGTGAGTGATCGAGAGAGAGAGAGAGAGAATGTGAAAGTGAATGAGTTGGATGAGCTGCAGTTCAAAAACGTTTTGAAAAGCCACTTGCCACCGGGCAAATGACTTTAAGAAAGTAACTTGTCCTGACATAAATCAAGAGTGATGAATAGCAACTCTACTTTATTTGTAATGCGAAATTTATTAGCTGCATTTGGAGTAGATATGAAATGAAATTCAAGGTTATATGAAGTTTGGAACCATAAGAGGAAACTATCTAGTCACCCAGGGACAAGTAAGATACCATTACTTGATTGCCCAAAATGAAAACTGACTTGTCCCAGCGATTGTATTTTTTGACCCTTGGCTGAGTGTTATTCATCTGATGTGAGTTTCTTTGCCAAAACACAAATAGATGAATCACACTGTAAGCAAATAAATCATAATGGCTGTCTCGTGCCTTCATTATAACTGGCAAGAAACAGGCTCATTAAACTTAGTGTACCACTGCCTTGAACAGTAAGAGAGTGAACAAGCCCTGCAAAAGACTCTGCCGGACAAGGCATGATACAACATATGTCATATTTGGGATTTCACTTTCTTAGTAAAGTACAAATTCTAGTACTTTTTTCGGTTGAGTCCCATTCGGGATTCGAACCCGCACCCTCAGAGTCAGGCACCTAATCGCCAGCACACAAAGTCAGCCGCCTAGCCCGCTCAGCCACTGACTTCATTCATTCATTGACTTAGGTCACTGATCTTGTCCATCCCATTTGTCACTTCCCACAACAAGCAACATATACTTTAAACCATTCGAACCAGAAATCTCCACAGTGTTATTAGTGAGTGAATGAAGGAGGGAGTGAGTGAAGGAGGGAGCGAGTGAAGGAGGGAGTGAAGGAGTAATTGAGGGGTTCACTAACACGACACAATGAGGTGCTCATTGCCTCAAGAAGTTTGTAGAGGAGTTGTAGTTTGTGGGTGTAGTTTGTAGACGCTCATCAGTTCCACCCTGAGGAACAGTTGGGTAGTGTTGTTGGTAAAGTGTTTGTTCATCAAGCCAAAGACTTTGTTTCAACTCATATAGACACGATGTATGAAAGCCATTTCATGTGTGCTTGTAGTGATAGTCTTCTGCATGTGAAGACTAGCAGTAGGGTGTGGTATTTTGGCTAGTGACAATATAGTGTAGTATACGGATGAACAACTTCTTTATTGCTATGAGAGTGTAGGTTCTAACAACATTGCCAAGCAATGATGAAATGCATAAGATTAGAGAAGCATATACACAAGTGAGAGGAGATGTTTATACAGCACAATACGGATAAGGAAGACAGACAGTATAACAACACATGGGCTTCGATAAAGCTTAACAAGTGAAGTCTGCAAAATATACAAGTGGGTAGTGAAACCTGTGGTATACATAAGTGGCCAAATACCAATGATGAGAATATATACATTAGCGGGACATTAACCTTAATGAGGATCTTCAATGAGTTTGTAGTATGCAGGAGGTATGTAAAAAACCTTGGTCACAGTTGATTAATGGCTGGAATCCAACACCGGTCAGTGAACCCTACCTCTCATTGTGACTGACAACATACAGTACAGGGGTGGATAGTGTCCAACAATGACCAGTGAACCCTACATCTCATTATCACTGACAGTGTACAGTACATGGGTGGATGGTGTCCAACACTGACCAATGAACCCTACCTCTCATTATGACTGACAGTGTACAGTACAGGGGCGACTGGTGTCCATCACTGAGCAGTGTACAATGTCCAACACTAACAAATGAACCCTACCTCCTATTTCACTGATAGAGTACAATACAGGGGTGGATAATGTAAAAAACTTACAAATGGACCCTACCTCCACTTTTGACAGACAGTGTACTGTACAGTGGGGTGGACAACGTAAAACACTGACAAATGAACGCTACCTCCTATTTGACTTATAGTGTACAGTACAAGGGTGGCTGGTGTCCAACACTGGCCGGAGAACCCTACATCTCATTAGTACTGACAGTGTACAGTACAGGGGTGGATGGTGTCCAACACCGTTCAGTGAACCCTATCTCTCATTGTGACTGACAGCATACAGTACAGGACTGGCTGGCATCCAACACTAACCAGAGAACCATACCCACCATCATCACTGACGGTGTACAGTACAAGGGCCACTGGTGTCCATCACTGACCAATGAACCCTACCTCTCATTATAATTGACCGTGTACAGTACAAGGGTGGATGGTGTCCAACACTGACCAATGAACCCTACCTTCCATTAGTACTAACAGTGTACAGAACAGGATTGGATGGTGTCCAACACCGGTCGATGAACCCTACCTCTCATTAGTACTGACAGTGAACAGTACAGGCGTGGATGGTGTCCAACAATGACCAGTGAACCTTATATCCCATTATGACTAACAGTGTACAGTACAGGGGTGGCTGGTATCCAAATCTGACCAATGAACCCTTCCTCTCATCTAAACTGACAGTGTACAGTACAAGGGTGGATGGTGTCTAACAATGACCACTGAACTCTACCTCTCATTATGACTGACAGTGTACAATACAGGGGTGGGATGGTGTCCAACACTGGTCAGTGAACCCTACCTCTCAATATGACTGACAGTGTACAGTACAGGGATGGCTGGTGTCCAACACTGGCCGGTTAACCCTACCTCTCATTAGTACTGACAGTGTACAGAACAGGCGTGGATGGTGTCCAACACCGGTCAGTGAACCCTACCTCCCATTATGATTACAGTGTACAGTACAGGGGTGGCTGGTGTCCAACACTGGCCGGTGAACCCTACCTATCATTAGTACTGACAGTGTACAGTACAGGGGTGGATGGTGTCCAACACCGGTCAGTGAACCCTACCTCCCATTATGATTGACAGTGTAGAGTACAGGGGTGGATGGTGTCCAACACTGGCTGGTGAACCCTACCTCTCATTACTACTGACAGTCTACAGTACAGGGGCGACTGGTGTGCATCACTGTGCAGTGTGCAATGTCCAACAGTAACAAATGAACCATACCTCCTATTTTACTGATAGTGTACAGTACAAGGGTGGCTGGTGTCCAACACTGGCCGGTGAACCCAAACTCCCATTAGTACTGACAGTCTGTACAGTACAGGATTGGATGGTGTCCAACATGGTCAGTGAACCCTACCTCTCATTATGACTGACAGTGTACAGTACAGGGTGGATGGTTTCCAACACTGGCCGGTGAACCCTACCTTTCATTAGTACTGACAGTGTACAGTACAGGGGTGGATGGTGTCCAACACTGGTCAGTGAACCCTACTTCCCATTATGAATGACAGTGTACAGTAAGGGGCAACTGGTGTCCAACACTGACCAGTTAACAATACCTCTCATTATGACTAACAGTGTACAGTACAGGGGTGGATGGTGTCCAACACTGGTCAGTGAACCCTACCTCTCATTAGTACTGACAGTGTGTACAGTACAGGGGTAGATGGTGTCCAACACTGGCCGGTGAACCCTACCTTTCATTAGTACTGACAGTGTACAGTACAGGGGTGGATGGTGTCCAACACTGGTCAGTGAACCCTACTTCCCATTATGAATGACAGTGTACAGTAAGGGGCAACTGGTGTCCAACACTGACCAGTTAACAATACCTCTCATTATGACTGACAGTGTACAGTACAGGGGTGGATGGTGTCCAATACTGACCAGTTAACAATACCTCTTATTATGACTGACAGTGTACAGTACAGGCATGGATGGTGTCCAACACTGGTCAGTGAACGCTACCTCTCATTATGAATGACAGTGTACAGTAAGGGGCAACTGGTGTCCAACACTGACCAGTTAACAATACCTCTCATTATGACTAACAGTGTACAGTACAGGGGTGGCTGGCGTCCAACACTGGCCGGGTGAACCCTACCTCTCATTACTACTGACAGTGTACAGAACAGGCATGGATGGTGTCCAACACCGGTCAGTAAACCCTACCTCCCACTATGATTGACAGTGTACAGTACAGGGGTGGCTGGTGTCCAACACTGGCTGGTGAACCCTACCTCTCATTAGTACTGACAGTCTACAGTACAGGGGTGGATGGTGTCCAACACAGGCCAGTGAACCCTACCTTTCATTAGTGCTGACAGTGTACAGTACAGGGGTGGATGGTGTCCAACACCGGTCAGTGAACCTACCTCTCATTATGACTAATGGTGTACAGTACAGGGGTGGCTTGTGTCCAACACTGGTCGGTGAACCCTACCTATCATTAGTACTGACAGTGTACAGCACAGGCGTGGATGGTGTCCAGCCTGGTTCCCTGGGTCTGATGCGCCTGCGCTAACGCTCCAACACTGACCCAGACAACCACTGCTGCATGGCAGCGTTCACTGCATCGAGACATGCCATGCATTTTTACTACAGAAAAATCCGAGGACGGGTGGTTAGAAGTTTTTCATAGCATTTTCATCGATACAGTGGCAAAGAGTATGCCACCAGAACAACGGCCATCGTTACTTTCAGTGTTGGAAAACGTTATTTAAGCAGTTTCGAGACACGAAAATCGTCGTTACATAGGCAATATGTAAACAATGACACACCTCCTACTTTCATCACTGACATGTGCTTTGATATTTCGTGTCAGCTCGCTATTACCACGAAATCGTACACATAAAACATAGATCTGAATGACCACACTGATTGGAAATAGTTAGCATCTTCATTTTGGGGGATTTGATGACGTGTAATTCGTTGATTTGGCCCTATTTTCTCCTGTTATGTGTGTTGGAAACAAACTGAAAGCCCAATCGTTGTAACTAGAAAATGGCTTTTACGTTACATTATTATAAGTAATAATAATTAGATCTTATTAGATAATTAGAACACTTTTGAAACACTTAAATGATTCACTCAACAATGTTTTTGCATTTATTATTTGTATTCATTTGGTATATTATTGGTATTCATTTGGTATATATCATTTCAATATAACACTGGACCACATCATAGTGGCATTGATCTTCAAAAGTTGAACAGTACTCATGGTATGGCAATATCTGGGTGATGCTAGTGGGAGGTTGATTACATATTGAAGCATTATATATAACATTGAATATACCCAATTCCCCAACCCATATATAGCTACAGTTTTGTATACAATAGGAAAACAGATACATCATGAAATATTCATAACTGTGTGTGTATTTGCTTGTTTTGAAAGAGCCCATTCATACAAGGAAAGTGTGCTTGTCTAAAAGACACTGATACACAACACTCCAAGATGGGGCTCATGTTTGTTGAAGACATGTTAAGTAAAAAGCAGTCATTGCTATTTCATAATGTGTCCATTTCCTATTACATAAAAACACTGTAGCTATATCTGGGGTTGGAGAGGGGTGGGGAGAGGGATACATTCAATTTTGATACCTCTTGTTACTAAAATCACAATAAACAGTTAAATACAGACAATGCTGGATTGCATGACACAAGCATGTCAGTGAAGCAATCTATTACATTCCCTTGGCTTTTTAACATAAATATAGACATGAGTTATTTACAGCATCAGAGGTCCGTCAAAGTTTTCAGATAAAAGATGTTGGTTGGTTTGTTGTTTAAGACTGCACTCGGCAGGGGGTGAACGATGTAAAAAACTGACAAGTGGACCCTACCTCCACTTTTGACAGACAGTGTACTGTACAGTTAGGTGGACAACGTAAAACACTGACAAATGAACCTTACCTCCTATTTGACTTACAGTGTACAGTACAGGGGTGGCTGGTGTCCAACACTGGCCAATGAACCCTACCTCTCATTATAACTGACCGTGTACAGTAAAAGGGTGGATAGTGTCCAACACTGACCAAAGAACCCTACCTCCCATTACGACTAACAGTGTACAATACAGGGGCAGTTAGTGTCCAACAATGGTCGGTTAACCCTACCTTCCATTAGTACTGACAGTGTACAGTACAGGTGTGGATGGTGTCCAACACTGGTCAGTGAATACTACCACCAATTATGACTGACAGCGTATAGTAAAGGGGCAGTTAGTGTCAAACACGGACCAATGAACCCTACCTCCCATTTGATGACTGTCAGTGTACAGTACAGGGTGGCTGGAGTCCAACACTGACCAGTAAAAACTACCTCCCATTATGACTGATAGTGTACAATACAGGGGTGGCTAGAGTCCAACACTGACCAGTAAAAACTACCTCCCATTATGACTGATACGGTACAATACAGGGGTGGCTGGTGTCCTACACTTACCACTGTACCCTACTTCCCATTATGACTGACAGTGTACAGTACACTGGTGGCTGGAGTCCAACACTGACCAGTGAACCGTACCTTTGTTTAAGACTGACAGTGTACAGTACAGGGGGTGGATGTTGTCCAACACTGACACCATAAAGGTGAAACCTACCTTTATTTAAGATTGTGTACAATTCAAGGGGTAGTCCAAAAGTAGTCGGCCTCCCCTGGACAGTTTTGGAATGGCAATTGTTTTTGTTTTATTTTTTGACATATTATCTTTCAAGATCAAGGAAATTGTTTTTGCCATGTTCTCACCTGAGGATCCCAGTTTTGTTTATCTTGGTACCCCCCAAAAAAGCAAAATCAGGAATAAATACATCACTAAAGCCAGGAAGCAAAATATGAAATAGAATCAAACATACACATCAAAGTGCCTAAAAATGCAATTTGAAACCACAATCACTTGTTAAACTGACTCCCACCGTGGTATTTTCTGACAGAGCTTGTTTTGGAGACACTACCCACTTTCAGATGACGTAATCAAGAAATACTGAATGGTCACACAAGTGTCAGTTCTCTGTATGTTATAAACAATGCCAAACTAAATGTCTGAACAAAATGTTTTTGAAAGATTAAAATGGGGTTGTCCTTTAAAAACAGCTTTGCCTAAATATAAATCCAAAACAGAAAAGGCCAAAGGGATATTTCAGCCCAGAATCCTGTTGCTGCATCCTTGTTTATGGAACATATGAAACTCAAATATGCAGTGTTGTCTCATACATTGCTTTTTAAATATAAATCAAGCAATCCAAATCTTTGAATGTGATTATGACGTGACGTAATCGATACTACTCTAAACATATTTTATATCATATTATCTCAGCTCACACCATCATCCAAGAGGTACCAAATGACATGCACAGATTGTTTTTAACTTTCTGCAATGTTTAAAGAAACATTACACAACCATTGTGCTGTGAAGACAAATATCTCGTCAACCATATTAAACACATATGTGACATTGTTGACATGTCTTTACTAATGATTCCTTCAAAATACAATGGAAACTTTTCTAACATTGGACATCAAGAATATAGTGAGCTCGAGGCCAACACTGGTTGGTGTCCAGCACTGTCCAGTGAATCCAACCTCCCATTATAACTGCCAGTGTACTGTAAGAAGTTAAACTGTATCATTATATTACACTTACTTTGGGGGCTTCTACTTGTTTTTGAGAGTCCCTTAGTACTTGTTGTGTTAGGTACTGTTAATAATTTTAAGATATATCAGTGACTAAATATTATTTGTTGATGGAGGAAAGGGTGGAACTCTTGCCCAACACTGACCAGTGAACCCTAGGTCCCATTTTAACTGACCAGTGAACCCTACCTCCCACTAAGGCTGACATTGTACAGGACAGGGGTGGTTGGTGTCCAGTACTGTCCAGTGAACCCTGCCTTTCATTATAACTGTCAGTGTAGAATATAGGGGTGGATGATGTCCAACACTGACCATTATGACTGATAGTACAACTTGAACCAGTTTCAAAGTGCAGAAAGGTGTTGCTCGAAAACGCTTTGTTGCGTGTCTAAAAGTTCATATCTGTGTGTATAAACGTGTCTACAGTTTAAACATTAGCGCCTTCATAAAAGTATACGTTTAGAAACAAAGTGACAAAAGTATACTGTTGATATGTAAAGGAAAAGGAAGAACTCACGTGTCAACATCAAAACACAGCACGGCAAACACAACATCCGGTTTCTATAAATAGACATTGTAAAGCTATGAATAGAAACGCACATGGCGTATGTTTGTAAACAATCGCTGTCGGCGTGGATACAGAAATAGTAATTTTTCGTTAACACTGGATGTATATCAGAGTTTTGCAGTTTTAAGTCAGTCATGACATGCCCAGTAGTAAACAGTTTGCAGTCTCAATAATAACTGATATGAACAAATATATACAAACAAACTAAAAAGAATTGTTGGTTGTTTTTACTTCTGTTTTGTGAATAAGCTAATACAGGATATAAGGAAAGAGTAAAAGATGCGGGATCATTTGGTCAGAGTTGCTGTCTTAGCTGATGCATTTCATCCTCTCACAATTGTGCAGATGGAAGCTCATGGTGTCAATCACTGAATTGTCTGTTCAGATTAAACTGGAATGACTAAAAAGACAAAATCAAATGGATCACTTTAAAGAGTGATTACAAAATGAGGGGTTTACGCATGATTGACATCAAAACCTTTGTTAATGCCATTACATTATCTACTCTCAAACTATACTTAAAAAGACAAATCCTGGTAACCCACACAACTTTCCTTTGAAGGATATTCTAAAATATGGAACAAATTTTCAGAATACAATTAAAGTTGATAATCCTTTTTGGAAACATGTTTTCGAGGCATGGAAAATATATCGTACCAAAAATATTACAGATGCAGAGATCATTCATGAAATCTTATCTCAGTCTTTGTGGTTGAATAACAATTTCAAAAACTCAAACCACATTATTAGACACTGGGCTAAAGGTGAAATCTTGACAATTAAAGATCTATGTGATGAACATGGGTTGATATCCTTTGATTATTTGAAGCTTAAATTTGATGTAAGAGGTACTCACTTAGATCTTGGATGTGTTACATATCTTTTACCTGAACCTTGGAGAAAGATTATTAAGAAACATGGATACATAAACATAAATGATCTTGCTATAAATTCACCCAGAAGGATTGTGTATCCTCAAGAACAGTTTCAAGAGTCTCCTCTGATTACAAAATGGGAAACAGTATTTTTTTAGATTTTTTTTCTTTTCACATTTTTTCAAAATACAGGTCACGTGCTACATGTTGCAATCAACAAATGGTAGGTAACAACTGCATGGTCTTAATGTTTCCAAGAGAATATGCTGGGCTGAATTCAAAACATGCAACCCTACTTGCACCCAGTTGCACCAGCCAAGTTCCAAGAGTAGCATAGTGAGTAAAACATCAGAGGTTCCAGTGTATATAAACTTGTTTCCCTGATGTAGTTCCCATGAAACCATAGCAATACGAAGACAAAGCTGATCCCTGTTTACATGCATTGTCATAACCGAGAAGTGTCTATGAACAGTATGGTTTTGGCGCCATAGCTATTCAAAGTGTAGGAGAAAGAGGAGCTGACACATGTATGCGTATAATATTAGAGTTATTGTTGATGTATTTCTCAAAGACTGACTTGCACCTTGTGCAAGTTAGACTCATAAGTAGATTCATTTGGTAAAATTAGGCTGCACCAGTGCAAGTAACAAAGCATTAAATCAAGCCCTGATGTGTATTCACAGGTATGTGAAGGTGTTAATGTTATAAACATACATGTATATTGCTCTACAGTCTTTGCTTAAGTTCATTGTTAGATATGGACTATATCCGAGCAGGTAGTACATTACTAGGCAAATAAAGTATGTAGTGATGACCAAAATTTTGTAAACTTATCATAAGAACAAGTTGTAAAAGGGATACATTTTGAGACTTAATAGTACTGGCAGCAGATTCTAAAAATATTCTTTTGATCTGGTATTATTCCATATTTTTGGTTGTGAAAGATTGTTTGTTTAGTAAGAAGCAAAATTATATTACAGTGAGTGAGTTTAGTTTTACGCCGCTTTTAGCAATATTCCAGCAATATCACATCGGGGTACACAAGAAATTGGGCTCCACACATTGTACCCATGTGGGGAATATATTCAAAGGATCATTTTGATTTTCCTTTAATCCAAACAGTATGATTTGTGGGGTAAGTTTAATTCTTATTCCAGCATCAGACATGAGCCACTCTTCAATTGTCTTCCAAAGTCTATGCATCAAATTACAGTCCAAAAAAAGGTGTAAAATAGTTTCATTGGAAGTTTTACAATAGCTACTCAGGGATGAGTCACTGGCTTTTATTTTATGTTGATAATAGTTTCTGCCTAAGATATTGTTAATAACTTTCATTTGGAACCATCTTAATTCTGCACTCTGTGTGCATCTAAATGCAATAATTGTGTAAGTTCTCCAATCTGATTCATCAATGTTAGATTCAAGAATGGTTTCCCATTTTAAATTTGAGGCTGATTGCTTGAAGTTTGACGCTAGAAGAGTGATATAAAACAACTTGCTACCCTTATCATACTGTACGTTTATGAATGTATTAAGGCGCCACAGGCAGTTCTAATGTTAAGTAGTCTGAATTAAGGGTAGCAAGATTAAAATATTTTTGTAGGTGATTCACACAACTAATCATACGTTGATAGGATAAGAAATTGACATCGCAATGAAATTTAGTTTATGTAATCTGAGTAAAAGGGTGTTTGATTAGCAACCATTGGGTTGTTGTTGAACCACAAAGGAAATGTCAGCAATACCTCAACTCATGGTATTTGTTTCAAAAAGGTTTCAGTGTAATCTGCCCAAGCCATGAGTATATCGCTCCAAAAAGGATTATATTCATTTTATCTGCATATTGTCTAATTTGGCTTGGGCCAAAAGGTTTTGTGGGTTTGAGTTTTTTAACAAGATTCTTTTTATCCAAGATCATTTTTTTTGGACTGGATTGTTTCAGAGATATGTTGTACTTTAATTCCACCATCTTTATGAGTACAGTACATTTTCTCTCTCTCTCTGTATTTTTTAGTCTTTCCACCCCAATTATATTGAAAACAGTTCCTTTGCAGTTCATCAACTAGACTCTGAGTTGGATTAGGTAGTGTTGAGACGAGATGGTACAGTTTAGGCAAGAGAAGTGATTTCAGTGTTGTATTTCTTCCTAATGGAGTTAATGTCCTGAATGATCACATTTTCATTAAATTTTATATGTTTTGTACTTTATTATTATAATAGTTTTTTTCTACCATTACATCCAAGTCTACATCATCAAAGTCTGTTCCTAGCAAATTTGAGCTCTCTGCCCATTCAAGGTTCTATTTGTTACATAGTTTATGTTTTGATCTCTTTTTAGATCTGATCCATATAATTTTACTTTTTTTTTCAATGTTAACTTTAAGTCTGGAAAACCTAGCAAAGAAAGTTAGTTTATAAATTGTTGTATATAAAGATTTCTCAGTTTCACTGAAAATAATAGTCATCTGCAAACTGTGACAGAATATATTCAATATGTCCAATTTTTATACCTTTAATATTTTTGTTATTTCTCAGCATAATGATGGGGAAACATTATTTGACTGTAACGATTTAGATTGGCGTTTGATTTTTGATAGTTGCACAAAGAATTTAAAAGATGTGAAACTTTTTATAATGAATCTGGTTGACAATACCATGTGTTCTTTTTGTAATGATTCTGTTGAGACCTTATGCTGTATATATTGGGATTGTGATGAAACCAAAACTTTCTTGAAGAAACTTGAACAGTGGATTACCGCAAGTATCCAAACATGCATTTTGACAAAAAAAATTGATTTGGTTTGGCTTTTTAGGTAAGAACCCATTACTGAATCACATAATCTTGTCTGCTAAGCGGTATATTTACATTTGCTCTTTGAAAAAAACAATTCCAAAAGCTGACAATTACTTGAAGATATTGAGGTTTCCTCTCATCCCTGAATTTAACCCAGACTGACTGTTTACATGTTACTGACATTGATAATTGATGTAATTATTGCAATCTATCTGTATTGAGCCCACCAGTTGCTATGTACACATATTCACCTATATGCTTCGACATATTTTTGTACTCATTAATTAGGGAACTGAAAATAACAACAACAAAAATTAAAATGACAAAAAGGATGCATAAAAAAATGTTTCAAAGGTAAAGTTTATTTGTAGGGTTAATACATTTTTTAAGGTTTTGCACCACATTTCCATCCAGAATTATGTAGGGCTGGCTTGAGTCAAAAGTAAACCCATGTATTTCTGTTTTCATAATATCTGTATTATACTAAATAGACGAGAAAATGAAACTGACTGTGAACGAAATCACCAAGAGACAAAAGTGTACTATTTCTGTCAAATATACCATTTAAACTTTTTAACCAGTGTTTCATTTTCCCCTGTTCTGCTGTATATACACATATACAGGAATATAGTAGGCATATGATGGTTTGTCCACTAACATTTTGGAAGCCAGAAATGGGTAACAGCTCTGTGAAGTACATCATTAAGCTATATGACGCATTTACAAATTACATAGACGTCTGCATTTTAAAAAAGAAAAAGAAAAAAGAAAGAAAAAATATACGTTGCTTGAGCGCTGTGAGAGCAGGTACAGATACGCTATTTGGATTTTTCATTAACTGACAAGTCATGATACAAACTAAATCACACAAATCTTGCATTTTTAGATAATAATGTATAGTTTTGTTATTTTTTCTTATTTACAATTTGTTCACTCATTTACAGGTACAGTACAGGCCGTCAAAATGTGATGTTGGTGATAAGACAATCATCCATTTGAATGATAATTAGATAACACAGTAACTTCCTGTGTGTGTGCCTGTGTGCCAAAACATGGGTATACAGAATGTCAAGTCACAAGAATAAAAATTTCAAAATTTCTCAGTTCGAGTGAGGTTCTTGAGAGGCATTTAGAGGTCGGTATTCTAATATATGACAAAATGTTATGGGATTATTTTTCCCTTTGCTCCCGAGCAAGACATTTTGTTTTGTGAAATGCAACAGAATATTCAAGTCAGTTAAGAGCCATGACCGGAGGTTTTTCCAGAGATTTTTTAACAATTTCACAGTCTCAAAAGAGGTGGGTAATTGATTCAATGTTATAATTACAAAACCTACAAATAGGAGAGTCTATATACTTGATCTTAAGCAAAAACTGTTCTACTGTAGGTACGATATTGTGAATAATTCTGTTTTGTAACCATCTTAGATTAGTACATTACATACATTTCCATGGGATAATATTAAATATTTCACTGGACTTTGGTAGAAGGTTTAGATCCATGCTGTCCAAGTTGTTATTATAGTATTCTGTTTTTAACTTAGAGTACAGGAGTGTTTCATTGAAATGTTTGCTATCTTGTTCACTGAATTTTAGTTTAGACAAATTACAAGGTTGTGTCGGTTTAGTGCTCAGAGATGTGAAACTTGAAATGTTTGCCTTTAAAATGGAATTAGCTATTGCTTGTTTGAACCCTTCATAGGTCTGGAAATTAGTTTTGACTTTATATAAATCTATAAAGTCATCAAAGGGTTGAAATTTCCCTTCTGCTGTCAACAATTGGCAGATACAAATACAACTCCCTTGTTAGACAGAATAGGTTTGTTATCTATCGATATGTCATCACTACACCAGATAGACTGTGACTGGGTTTCAAATTCCCTTGTAATAGTATATTTTGGCTTAGATATGAACCAGGCCCAAGTAAGTAACACATCCTTCCAAAACTGATTAGTTAAGGTGGGAGCAACAACATTTTTAACATAATTACGATCTGCAGACATAGGTAAATTTCACCTGTTATGTAAGAAAAATAAAATCCCACTTATAAAAGATGACAAATATTTGGTTGGTATATCTAGTTTGCCAATTTTGCATAATTACATGGCTGGCTGGTCTGGTGTAATATTGTGTTCTCTTTTTTTTCAGGAAAAATGTTAATGCATTGTCTAAGAGTTGTGATCTTATCTATGCATATCACACATTTTATTTCCCATTCATGTACGTTTTTTTGGTTGAAACAAAAAGATATTTTCCGTAAGAGGGTTGCTTTAAATGTGTTTCATGTGCTCTTGTCTTTATAGCTTGTGTATTTTATTGGACAGGTCATAGTGAATGAGTGAGTGAGTATGGTTTTACGCTGCTTTCAGTTATATTCCAGCACTATCAGGGAGGGGGCATCAGAAATGGGCTTCACACATTGTACCAATTCGGGGAGTCCCATCAGTGGGCTACCCTACCGCCCAGAGAGGTGATAGAATACACATTACCACCAAATGAATTGCAAAGGGACAAGAGTTTATTTCAAGGGTCAAAAATAATGTTTTTATTTTGACTTATACTTAAAAAATTTCAATTTTTCTCAGGCACATTTTTTTCCAAAGTGACACAGGCAGTAGGACTTTTTAACAATTTTTTAAAGAAAAAATGTGACAAGGGAGGAACATGCTTTTTATTATTTTCTCTCACAAATACAGCATGGAAAGTTTAGCACGTGTTACTGAGTTGTAGATTCAGTCACTCGTTCTTACCGACACTCATTCTTTTAGTGGACAAATGGATGATCAGGATGGGGGTCAAGTCAAAGTTATTTTTTTTAGAATAACAATAAAAAAAACTGTTACACGCACAAATAAAAGTGACGCAACAGACGCCCGAGAAACATTTCACTTTTTTCATCTAGCCTTATACAACAGATGTGTAGTTTTGGTCTGACCTTAATTTGGCATGCTCTAATCCACGGCATATTCCAATGCCCCAAGTACACGACTGTCAGAGAGTGTATTAGATGAGTGCAGTCCATGTTCGGAAAGAAATGGGTACATGCTGTATGATTATGGGCCGAAAGCCACCTGATGGTTAATCAGCATATTTCTGTGATTCAATAATAATCATAATAATAATATATATGGATTTGTATAGTGCCAATATCCACATAGTCCTTCTCAAAGGCGCTTTTTGCATGCATCTGACAAGATGCAGTCACTCAGAGAAACAGTGCTGCTTGAATAAGAACGTTTTCTGCATTCTCTTGAAAAACAAATCTTCTCAACACCTCTGATGTCCTGTGGGATGTTGTTCCACAGAACTGGGCCTTCCTTTGCGAAGCATCTGTCTCCAAATGTCTTTGTCCTCGTACGTGGCATGACTAGCAGCTTGGCACTACCAGAACGAAGAGAACGAGCTGGCTGATGGCACTGGATCAACTCAGTGATGTATGATGGAGCAATACTGTGGACAGTTTTGTACACCAGAACAAGAATTTTGAATTCAATTCGTTTGGCTACTGGGAGCTTGCTCTATACCACAAATGCATCCAGCTAATATGTCTTTCAAAAGTTTATTTTAGGGATCAAAGGCGACATTTGTCTTATCCTGCATATTTCTAGTTACATCGCTTTATTTCCAATTCCTAGGGCCTGCAGGTCTGGGCTGACTTCTATCCTTGACCATGTGTATAAGACATGCAATGAGATGCTGCACAGTCTCAAGATGACATGTCAGGAGGACTTATGTCTCACTGTACCACCAATCGCCACACAAAGTAAATATACCATTTCTCACCCCAAATATGAATGAGTGAGTGAGATGGGTTTAGTGCCACCTTGTACTCTACAGTGTTTGTTCAGTGGGAATGAGCGAGTGAGTGACTGAGTCGGGTTTAGTGCTATCTTGTACTTTACAGTGTTTGTTCAGTGGGAATGAGCGAGTGAGTGACTGAGTCGGGTTTAGTGCTATCTTGTACTTTACAGTGTTTGTTCAGTGGGAATGAGCGAGTGAGTGACTGAGTCGGGTTTAGTGCTATCTTGTACTTTACAGTGTTTGTTCAGTGGGAATGAGCGAGTGAGTGACTGAGGCGGGTTTAGTGCTATCTTGTACTCTACAGTGTTTGTTCAGTGGGAATGAGCGAGTGAGTGACTGAGTCGGGTTTAGTGCTATCTTGTACTTTACAGTGTTTGTTCAGTGGGAATGAGCGAGTGAGTGACTGAGTCGGGTTTAGTGCTATCTTGTACTTTACAGTGTTTGTTCAGTGGGAATGAGCGAGTGAGTGACTGAGTCGGGTTTAGTGCTATCTTGTACTTTACAGTGTTTGTTCAGTGGGAATGAGCGAGTGAGTGACTGAGTCGGGTTTAGTGCTATCTTGTACTTTACAGTGTTTGTTCAGTGGGAATGAGCGAGTGAGTGACTGAGTTGGGTTTAGTGCCACCTTGTACTTGTAAGGGATGCAACTCTGTCATATAGTGCACAAAATAAGATGAATGTATTGAAGAAAATAAGCAAGAAATAATTCAGAATTATAACATATTTTATTAAAACAATCATTCTATGATGGTATTGTACATTGATTATTAATTAAGTCAACTGACATGAGACATTTTCAAATATGCTTGGCATATCCATGTACATTTGTACAATGCAAAATTGACAACACTGTCAACATGCTCCTAACGATTTCAACAACACTATACATTGTAATAACAAATCAGAACCACGTGGGTGCCAGTCTTGCTGAGGATAGATCTCATATTACTGATACTGTGTTCAAAGTAATCTAACGAGGTATCTCTTACAGGGATCAGACTTTTCTGAGCTTCAAGAGGCATGAAATGTCATCTTTTAAGATGTGTAACATGACTTAATCAGTGTATATATCAACGATTATGTGCAAAAATAAACCTCCTTAAACATACTGCAAGTATTGTGATTTTCCAAACAAATATCAGGAGTATTGGCCAGGTAATGCTGTTACAAGAATTAGGCAGGTAGTATATACTGAAGTTAAAATGAAACTACACATGACATGTTTTGGCATTATTCTATAAAAGACAATGCAAAGGTGTGTTTAGTTACAAGCACTGTGTACATTGCCAAGACAACACACATTCCGCTCTCCCCACATTCCTCCTCCAAACTAAGTCCCACCAGAACAACCCCACCAACTGACCAACACCTGCCAAAACACACCCCCACCATGTATAATTCTGCTCTCCCCACACCCATCCTCAACCTGACCAACACCTGCCAAAACACACCCCCACCCTGAATAATTCTGCTCTACTCACACACCCCCACCAAACTGACCAAAACTCATCAGAAAACACACCCACCCTGTATCACTCTGCTACCCCCACATCCCTCCTTTAAACTGACCCAGCCCCATAAGAACACCCCACTCTGTATCATACAGATCTACCCTCCTCCAAACTGTCCAATCCCCACAGCAACCCTGTATCATTCTGCTGTCCCTACAATCTTCCTACAAATTGTGCGGAACCCATCAATACACACCATCCTGTATCATTCTGTTCACCCTGCACCCCTCCACCAAACTGACCAACACCCGACAAAACAGCCCCACCCTGTATCATTCTGTTCTCCCCACACCCCTCCTGTAAACTAACGAAAGCTCCGTAAGAACACTCCACTCAGTATCATACAGATCTACCCTCCCACCAAACTGTCCAATCCATACACCCAAGCTGTATAATTCTGCTATCCCCATACCCCTCCTGTAAATTGACCAAGCCCCAACGCAACCAGCCCCACCCCTTCCCTCCCCCAACCCACCCTGTATCATTCCGCTCTCCCCACAACCCCTCCTCCAGACTGACCATCCCTTAACCAGACCACCCCACCTCACCCTGTATCATTCTGCTCTCACACCGCTCCTCCAAAATGTCCAATCTAAACAACAACACCCCCACCCTCTGTCATTCTGCATCCCCCAACCTGACAAGCTCTACCAGAACACCTGTATCATTCTGTTATCCCCACACCCCTAGTCTAAACTAACAAATCGATACCAGAACACCCCTACCCTGTGTCATTCTGTTCTCCCGACACATCCCTCCTCCAAACTGACCAACACCCTCCAGAACACCCCTACCCTGTGTCATTCTGTTCTCCCGACACATCCCTCCTTGAAACTGACCAACATCCTCCAGAACACCCCTACCCTGTGTCATTCTGTTCTCCCGACACATCCCTCCTCCAAACTGACCAACATCCTCCAGAACACCCCTACCATGTGTCATTCTGTTCTCCCGACACATCCCTCCTCCAAACTGACCAACATCCTCCAGAACACCCCTACCCTGTGTCATTCTGTTCTCCCGACACATCCCTCCTTGAAACTGACCAACACCCTCCAGAACACCCCTACCCTGTGTCATTCTGTTCTCCCGACACATCCCTCCTCCAAACTGACCAACATCCTCCAGAACACCCCTACCATGTGTCATTCTGTTCTCCCGACACATCCCTCCTCCAAACTGACCAACACCCTCCAGAACACCCCTACCCTGTGTCATTCTGTTCTCCCGACACATCCCTCCTTGAAACTGACCAACATCCTCCAGAACACCCCTACCCTGTGTCATTCTGTTCTCCCGACACATCCCTCCTCCAAACTGACCAACATCCTCCAGAACACCCCTACCCTGTGTCATTCTGTTCTCCCGACACATCCCTCCTCCAAACTGACCAACATCCTCCAGAACACCCCTACCATGTGTCATTCTCCTCTCCCCACATATCCCTCCTCGAAACTGACCAATCCCCACTAGAACACCTGCACCATGTATTATTTTCCTCTCCCCACACTCCTCCTCCAAACGGACCAGTCCCTACTTTAACACCCACACCAAGTATCATTCTGTTCTCCCCACATTTTTAATCAAAACTGACCAATCCCCACCAGAACACCCCCACCCTGTATCATTCTGATTTCCTGACACCCCTCCCCCAAACTGACCAATCCCCACCAGACCATACCCACCCTGTAGCATTGTGCTATCCCCACAATCCTCCTCCTAACTGACCAAGCAACACCAGAGCACCCTCACCCTGTATCATTGTGCTCTCATCACACACCCCTCCTCCAAACTGACCAAGCCCCACAAGAACACCCCCACCCTGTGTCATTCTGCACTCCCCACACCCCGTCCCCCAAATGAACTAAGCCCCACCAGAACACCCCCACCCTGTGTCATTCTGCACTCCCCACACCCCTCCTCCAAACTAACTAAGCCCCACCAGAACACCCCCATCCTGTATCATTCTGCTATCTCCACACCCCTCCTCCAAACTAAGCCCTATCACCTATGAGAACACCCCCATCCTGTATCATTCTGCTATAACCACACCTGTCCTCCAATCTGACCAACCCCTCCAGAACAACCCCACCTTGTTTCATTCTGCTATCCCCACGACCCTCCTCCAAACTGACCATGCCACACCAGAACACCCCACTCTGTATCATTCTGCTATAACCACAACCCTGGTCCAAACTGACCAATCCCCTCCAGAACAACCCCACCTTGTGTTATTCTGCTATCCCCACAACGCTCCCCCAAACTGACCAACACCCACCAGAACACCCCTCAGTGGTACAGTGAAGTCAGATGTATCTGCCTCTCTCCCATCAGCACCAGCATGGTACAGTCAAGTCAGATGTATCCGCCTCTCTCCCATCAGCATCAACACGGTACTGTGAAGTCAGATGTATCTGCCTCTCTCCCATCAGCACCAGCATGGTACTGTGAAGTCAGATGTATCTGCCTCTCTCCCATCAGCATCAACACGGTACTGTGAAGTCAGATGTATCTGCCTCTCTCCCATCAGCAACAACACGGTACTGTGAAGTCAGATGTATCTGCCTCTCTCACATCAGCAACAACATGGTACAGTGAAGTCAGATGTATCTGCCTCTCTCACATCAGCATCAACACAGTACTGTGAAGTCAAATGTATCTGCCTCTCTCCTATCAGCACCAGCATGGTACAGTCAAGTCAGATGTATCTGCCTCTCTCCCATCAGCACCAGCATGGTACTGTGAAGTCAGATGTATCTGCCTCTCTCCCATCAGCATCAACACGGTACTGTGAAGTCAGATGTATCTGCCTCTCTCCCATCAGCAACAACACGGTACTGTGAAGTCAGATGTATCTGCCTCTCTCCCATCAGCATCAACACGGAACCGTGAAGTCAGCTGTATCTGCCTGTAGTCAATGACGCAAGGTAAGAGCCCCTCTGGCTGACCTCATCAGCAGGAACACTGTGTTGAGACGACTGGACTGTGAGCCTCGGACCTGTCAACATAAACTGAATTGTCTTCATTATGCCATAAATGTCACATTACATTGTTTTGCTATGGATAGTGATCACACAGCACTAGGTGAGTACTTTCATTTGTATTTTGGTTTAGGTGTGCTATCTACAATCTCTTTACTGTGACAACCAGTCTCAGTAAACTTAGTCTCAGTGTATTTCGTTACACTCCACCACTGAGTCTAACAAAACCTAGTAGAAGGTCGCGTCAGGTAACCTTTGAGCCACAAATGAACGTCCAATCAAACGTGAGACGGTTAAATAGATTTAACCAATAAGACAACGGCTACTATTTGGGGATCGGAGGGACTTTCAAAATATTCAGGTCACTGACACAGATCTCTCCATAAACAAACTCCGCATATAACACTGTTATTTGACCTGCAGTATATATGCCTTGGGGTTTCTGTTGACATGGTTACCATTAGCTAATATTTCCGCAAGATAACATCCTTGAATATTGCAAAAAACACTATTTTAAGTGACTGTTTAATCTCAGTTGTCATGGTTGTACATACCCTGTGTGTATAACCAGGAAGGGAGCGTACGCTAAATAGCATTCGGAATCGTTCGGGTACGAACCTTTTCCAGATAAAAAGTTCAGAAGGTATGTGCGAATGTCCACTTGGGAAACTGTGTTCTGATTGGTCAGTCTCAAAGGTTACCTGCCGCGACCTCCCACAAGGCTTTGTTAGACTCAGTGGTGGAGTGAAACGAAAAGTACTGAGGATAAGTTTACTTAGAGTGCTGTGACAACAGGACAGGAATTTCAAGGTTCAACATAAACATATCACTGCTTTGCACTTTATCTGTTTCACTACAAAGAAGGTTTGCAATAAACTATGAACTATAAACTATTGATTTGATATACCGCCAATTTTGATAAAAATCTTCAATAGCGCTGTACATATAGGATATATACAGACAAGAATGTTAAATAGCAGGATATTTACACAATACACAGAACGAGGGCAGATTTTCAAACTTAAGGGCCTTCAGGGCTTGCTTGAACTGGTCCAATTTCTGTTTTCTCCTGATTTCATCAGGTAAGTCATTCCACCAGATTGAGCCCTGGACGTGGAAGGATCTGTTGGCAAAGGTCTTTCTTTTAACATGTGGTACCCTCAACCTCATGTACTGACTACTCGACCTCATGTTCTCCCTTCCACTAACTGACAGTGTACAGTACAGGGGCAGCTGCTGTCCAACACTGACCAATGAATCCTACCTCTCATGATGACTGACAGTGTACAGTACATGGGTGGCTGGTGTCCAGCAGTGACAAGGGAAACCTACCTCCCTTTAAGACTGACAGTGTACAGTATAGAAGTGGCTGGTGTCCAACACTGACCAGTGAACCCTACCTTCCATTATGACTGACACTGTACAGTACAGGGGTGGCTGCAGTCCAACACTGACCTGTCAAACCTACCTTCCATTAAGACTGACAGTGTACAGTAGAGGGGTGGCTGGAGACCAGCACTGACCAGTGAATCCTACCTCCCTTCCACACTGACACTGTACAGTACAGGGGTGGCTTGAGTCTAACACTGACCAATAAACCCTACCTCTCATGATGACTGATAGTGTACAGGACACGGGTGGCTGGAGTCCAACTCTGACCAGTGAACCCTACCTCTCATTATGACTGACACTGTACAGTACAGGGGTGGCTGGTGTCCAGCACTGACCACTGAAACCTACCTCCCTTTAACACTGACAGTGTACAGTACAGGGGTGGCTGGAGTCCAGCACTGACCAGTGAATCCTACCTCCCTTTAACACTGACACTGTACAGTATAGAGGTGGCTGGAGTCCAACACTGACCAGTGAACCCTACCTTCCATTATGACTGACACTATACCGTACAGGGGTGACTGCAGTCCAACTCTGACAAGTGAATCGTACCTCCCTTTAACACCGACAGTGTACAGGACACGGGTGGCTGGAGTCCAACACTGACCAGTGAACCCTACCTCTCATTATGACTTACACTGTACAGTACATGGGGGGCTGGAGTCCAACACTGACCAGTGAGTCCTACCTCCCTTTAAGACTGACACTGTACAGTACAGGGGTGACTGCAGTCCAACTCTGACAAGTGAATCGTACCTCCCTTTAACACCGACAGTGTACAGTACAGGGGTGGCTGGAGTCCAACACTGACCAGTGAACCCTACCTCTCATTATGACTTACACTGTACAGTATAGAGGTGGCTGGAGTCCAACACTGACCAGTGAACCCTACCTTCCATTTAACACTGACAGTGTACAGTCCAGGGGTGGCTGGAGTCCAGCAGTGACCAGTGAATCGTACCTCCCTTTAACACTGACACTGTACAGTATAGAGGTGGCTGGAGTCCAACACTGACCAGTGAACCCAACCTTCCATTATGACTGACACTGTACAGTACATGGGGGGCTGGAGTCCAACACTGACCAGTGAACCCTACCTTCCATTATGACTGACACTGTACAGTACATGGGGGGCTGGAGTCCAACACTGACCAGTGAATCCTACCTCCCTTTAACACTGACACTGTAGAGTTCAGAGGTGGCTGGAGTCCAACACTGACCAATGAACCCTACCTCTCATTATGACTGACAGTGTACAGTACAGGGGCAGCTGCTGTCCAACACTGACCAGTGAGTCCTACCTCCCTTTAACACTGACACTGTACAGTACAGGGGTGACTGCAGTCCAACTCTGACCAGTGAATCCTACCTCCCTTTAACACTGACACTGTACAGTATAGAGGTGGCTGGAGTCCAACACTGACCAGTGAACCCTACCTTCCATTATGACTGACACTGTACAGTACATGGGGGGCTGGAGTCCAACACTGACCAGTGAATCCTACCTCCCTTTAACACTGACACTGTAGAGTTCAGAGGTGGCTGGAGTCCAACACTGACCAATGAACCCTACCTCTCATTATGACTGACAGTGTACAGTACATGGGGGGCTGGAGTCCAACACTGACCAGTGAATCCTACCTCCCTTTAACACTGACACTGTAGAGTACAGAGGTGGCTGGAGTCCAACACTGACCAGTGAATCCTACCTCCCTTTAACACTGACACTGTAGAGTACAGAGGTGGCTGGAGTCCAACACTGACCAATGAACCCTACCTCTCATTATGACTGACAGTGTACAGTACAGGGGCAGCTGCTGTCCAACACTGACCAGTGAATCGTACCTCCCTTTAACACTGACACTGTACAGTACAGGGGTGGCATGAGTCCAACTCTGACCAGTGAATCCTACCTCCCTTTACCACTGACAGTGTACAGTACAGGGGTGGCTGGAGTCCAACACTGACCAGTGAACCCTACCTCTCATTATGACTGACAGTGTACAGTACAGGGGCAGCTGCTGTCCAACACTGACCAGTGAGTCCTACCTCCCTTTAAGACTGACACTGTACAGTGCAGGGGTGACTGCAGTCCAACTCTGACCAGTGAATCGTACCTCCCTTTAACACTGACACTGTACAGTACAGGGGTGGCAGGAGTCCAACTCTGACAAGTGAATCCTACCTCCCTTTAACACTGACACTGTACAGTACAGAGGTGGCTGGAGTCCAACACTGACCAGTGAACCCTACCTTCCATTATGACTGGCACTGTACAGTACATGGGGGGCTGGAGTCCAACACTGACCAGTGAATCGTACCTCCCTTTAACACTGACACTGTACAGTACAGAGGTGGCTGGAATCCAACACTGACCAATGAACCCTACCTCTCATTATGACTGACAGTGTACAGTACAGGGGCAGCTGCTGTCAACACTGACTATATGCTGTTATGAATACTCTATACCTTTTTCAAAGATTTTCTGGACTTAAAGTTTAAGTGGAGAAGACTAAATTAATTTGGATTGGGTCCCAAAAGAGATCTAAGTATAAGTTATGTAAAGAGTGGAATTTGGATTGGAGTCAAACACATTTTAAACTACTGGGGATCAATTTCAGTATAGATTTAGAAGAAATGGTAAACTTAAACTACGAAGAGAAATTTAATAGTATTGAAAAAGAAATGAAACAATGGTCAGTTCGACATTTAACACCTATGGGTAGAAATACTGTTCTGAAATCTTTATTATTACCTAATATGAACCATTTGTTTGCTTCTCTACCCAACCCTTCAGATGAACAGGCAAATAGTTTTCCAAAGAAATGCTTTAATGGCAGGGTAAGATATATAAAGTGAAAAGAATTGTTATGACGCAACCACCTAAATGCGGAGGAGTTACAGTACCTGACTTTAGATTAACTAGACTATCACAAAAACTATGGATAAAAAGATTGTACAGCAAGCCATATTGGTTCAAACATGCTAGAACTTTCATCCCAGTAATACATACATTGTGGTAAGCTGATTACTTATATATAAATACTACTTTAGTGCCGTACATTATACATATTTTTTGGAGGGATGTTACATTGGCATGGGGATTGTATCTATCTAAATGCTATGATAAGATTACAAATATGTCCGACATAAAGACTCAACCACTATGGTACAAATCTAATATTTCTATTGGTGGCAAATGGTTTGAATATAGGCGCTGGATAAGAAAGGGTATATGTTATGTTACAGATATGTTTAATGAAAAGGGTGAAAATTATTCATTTAATAAATTTGTTGAAATATATAATTTAGAAACTAACTTTATCCAATATCAAGTCAAGTCAACAGTAATGAGATATATTAACAAAATTTTGATTAATGACTACCAGGAAAGGATATATGATCTAAACCTCCCATTTAATGTATACAATATAATCAATGCACAAAACGGTAGTAAAATGATTCTATTTGCTCAAGAATTCAGTACAGATGCACAATAGAAATGCCAAAAGTGTTTGAACAGATTAATTGACAGACCAGAATAAGAAAATATTAATTGATGTCTTACAGATGTACTCAGAGTGTGAATATGAGATGCTTCCAGTTTAAAATAGTGAATAATATTTTAGCAACAAATAGCTTCCTGTACAAGATAGGAATATCTGAATCACACTTACGTAATTTCTGTTGACAAGAATCAGAAACTATGGTACACCTGTTGTTTGAATGTCCTTGTGTAAAAAGAAGATATGGAAGGAAATTGGAAACTGCTTCAGAGGGTGAAATTAATTTTACACTAGATAATATTATGTTTGGATTTAAAGGCAAACACAATAACCCATTGAATGCTGTAATTCTGGTGGCTAAAGAAACTATCTACAGAAAAAAGCAAAAAGAGGCAAACTCTGAATATAAGGTATATTAAAGGAGAAATCATTAAATATTATGAGGCAACGAAAGTGATAGCTTTTTCAAATTGTCTAATTGTATTTGCTTTTAGACTTGTACAACATCACTTCAGATATATACTTAGTCGACCATTATACATATTTGTGAACATCATGATATTTGACAATGTGATTAAAGAAACACTGCATTTATATACATGGAACTGTCTGTATTGTGCTGCACAGATGAGTCTGTAATCAGAGTAAACGTGTAACATGCCATAAATATGCTTAGTTAACCAGTTTCTATACTTGTGAGTAACGTGATACTTGACAGTGTGATTGAGGATACACTGTACTTGTGTACTACGAAGCTACCTGTACCATGTTGTACAAATGAGTAAAGTTTGCAAACATGTACACTCCATATACATGATTAGTTGACAACTTTTGTATACTTGTCGGCAGCATAATATTAACAATGTGATCAAAGAACACTGTACCTGAGTACTTCTAAGTTACCTATACCGAACTCTATTATCGAGGTAAAGTCTGTAAACATGTAAGACTCCATAAATATGTTTAGTTTCATCATTTAAGCATGTCTTGGAACACTATGATACTGACAAAGTGGCTAAAGAAACATTGTACTTGGGTGTTACTGCACTACCTGCACTGTACTAATAATGCAAAGTCTGTAAACAATGTAGTAATTAATATATACGCTTAGTTTGACCATTTTACATATTTATGAACAGTATGATTCTTGACAATGTGATGTAGGATATACTGTACTTGTGTATTAGGAAGCTCTTTGTATTGACACTGTACCAGTGACTTAAACTCTGTAAACATAATTCTGGGAATAAAAACATGAGAAAAAAATTGATCCCTAAAAATGTGCACAATTTGACATGGATCTTACGAAAATAACATTCATGAAAAATATTTATGCTACTCTAAATTAACTTTTACTCAATTGAATTTACGTCAAGTGTCCGATCATAACTAGCAGGGAGTTTGTACAACATTGCTGTTTTCAAGCTGACCATTCAACTCACGACCATTCAAGACGCGCTAGTCGTTAGTCAACGGTAGTACTATACCTTAGGCACACAAAGCATCGATTCCCCTGGCATGACACGTACCCTGTGGTGTACAAAACAGTGGTAATCATCATCCACACGAATTCCATGACAACTTCCGGTGGCCATTTTTAAAGAACTGGGTCAAGGCCGTCATCGACGACAAGCGCGACATCCACAAAGTTTGTACAGCCGCAGTGAGAAACGGGGGGAGAACCAGACATTTTATTCTGATTTTGCAAAGTCTTGCCACCTTGCTACAACTTCAAAAAACTGCACTTTAGAATGTGAATTTACAACTTTAAAACACTGGCCATGCACGAAAAAGCATAATAAACATAAATAAATCGATTCTGGAATTAGTAAAGAATTATTTGGCAAATCTAGATTGACTCTTGAGAATAAGTTACTGTTCTGGTCTCCATTTGTTTACTTTTCAGTATTGAGAACACATGCATAGGGTCAGTCACAAAGATGGTGGTCATGGTGTCTGATCACTATAGCAACAGCTCATCCTCAATGATGCAGGGTACGTGATATATATCCACAACGTTACATGAAGTACCCTAGGCCAACTGACCTCTACAGTAGACCTGTCCTCTGACATACAAGAGAAAATATGGAAAGTAATGATAAAGATACATGAATATTCATCACTTCCCGAAATGACACTACGTACATATATTAGCAGATAAAACCTGTAGGTATAAACATCCCAAAAGACGAGATAAAATTATAGATACTCGAAGGCGGATATTCGTGTTTCATATTCTTCAAAGAGGATCTGGAAATAAAGGAAAAAGCTCCTAAACAACAGCAAGTAAGAAACACCGAGGATTACACTTTTTTATTACTACAAGTGTACTTTGTACACCTTGTCTCATCGGGTACGAGGTGTACCCCTGCATGAGGCAGAAAATACCCAGCATACAATGTCAGCCACCTGGCCTCGAGAACACTGAGGATCTATCAGGTGGTGTAGTGTGTATACTTTGCATTCCCATCTGACATGGGTAAATTGGCACTGTTCCAATTGTAAATTGTACACACTGCCTTTTCTAGATGTGGTCAGTATCAACATGCAAAGAGTGGCATGCCACGCCCAACCAGATAGCGCAGTTTTCCGTCAAAAACGAAACATAACCGTTGCCATGACGTCCTGCGGCAAGCTCACCGCCAGAAAGCCAGAACCAAAATTCTCTTCTCACCGCGTGACGTCATGCCCGGCGATGCTGACGTCATCACCTTTGTACCAGTAAACACGTCTGCACATAGCAAGTGTTGTGGTAAGCCTAGTGGTTAAAGCGTTGGCTCGTCACGCCGAAGATCCGGGTTTGAGACCCCACATAGGTAAAATATGTGAAGTCCATTTCTGATGCCCCTAAAAAAGGCGACTCAGCTTGTCGTAAGAGGCGACTGACGGGATCGGGTGGTCAGGCTCGCTGACTTGGTTGACGCATGTCATCGGTTCCCAATTGCGCAGATCGATGCTCATGTTGTTGATCACTGGATTGTCTGGTCCAGACTCGATTATTTACAGACCGCCGCCATATAGCTGTAATATTGCTGAGTGCGGCGTAAAAGTAAACTCACTCACTCACTCACTCACTCACTGTTGCCCCTAGCCTGATATTGCTTGAATATTGCTAAATCGGCTCAAAATTACGCTCACTCACTCACTCACTCGTTGTAACCGTGTGAGTGCACTCCATGCAGTGATAGCATAAAAGTGTTCGGGAAATTGACAAGCTGTTGACACGTGACTGAATTCGGACAATGTCCGGCGGTTAATGTTTATCTTTGTGTGTTTCCTGTTTAATGACCCACTCAGCAACATAGCAGCTATACAGGGGCGGTCTGTAAATAACTGGGTCTGAGCCAGACCACCCAGTGGTCAGCATTGTGAACATCGATACATTGACACGTGTCCGGTTAGGTTATGAATTGAGGTGCACGTTTATATTCCTTAAGCAATTTTGAGATACAGACAAAACTTTAAAATGGCTTGAATTGTTATTTAGTTCTGGAAGCTCTAAGAAATTAACTGCTGAACACACTGACTTGATTTGGTACCCAAATGGAAATGGTGTCTCTAAATGTATCGTTATCAAAGCAGTTTTTAAGATGCGACCTTTTAACTGCATATACACTGACAGACTAACGATTAATGCACAAAGTATAACTGTGAAATAATGTGACCTAGATGAATACCTGATGTGCAAAATAAAAAACAACATCGCCCTGGGGAACCCAATAATCTTGTGACTGTTGAGTCCAAATCATAATCAGTGTTAATGCAATTGTTCTGGAAATGATATCATGCACAATCTGACCACGTGATACACAGTATGATGAGATTTTAGTATATCGTCATCGTACGCTATGTATCGTTAGATATCATAATTCACCAGTAGTATAGGGAATGACAGTCCGAAAACACTTTTCAAAAACCCCTCTAAAAAGCCTCATTTACTAAATGAGGCTTTGGTGGGACTATTAGCTCTTGCTATTATTGCTCCTACTACAAAGCCACGCCATCACGTTTACCGTGACTTGGCAGGCGGTAACACTGTGCCGTACGGTACGATCAATAATTCTTCTCTTACAAACCCCCTACCCGGCCCATCCCTCAAGTAGTATAAGTTAGGTTCGTCGGCTTTCATATCCACTTTATCTATGTTGTAAGTTTTGACTGACCATATAGGATCGGTGGCTCGCTTACGGCTATGTTATGTTTATATCGATGAAACAGTTTAACGTGAACCGCCTACGATCTCTTTGGTGTTCATAATAAAGGCTTGCTGGGCTTTTTGTATTCCCTGTTCTATGTACTTTTTTTTCTCGTCCTCGCTGATAGCAGACTTACGAGACTTGGATCGAATATCTTGTTTCATTTCGTTATATTTTTTGAGTTCAGATAGGATTGAACGAAACTCCTCTTCTGAGATTTTACTGTCAGAGAGTGCCGTGGAAATACGCTCACTAACTGTGTTCAGCTTTGCTTCGGCCAGAACCCTGATCTCATCGTGTTTCAATGCCTTACGATGCAGTCTGCGTGATACCAACTTAAGCGTCAACCCTAACACCCCCGCTATCCCAGCTGTTATTTCAAAACCTAGAACTATAGGTGCAGCCACGATGGTGGTTAACAACACAACTCCTGCCGCCCCTAGTCCCATGCTGGTTGTCATAAGGGTAGTGTCAGCCCCGTCCACGATATTGAAAGCTCTATTATATTTTTTACATAATGCTTTCCGCGTGTCACGGTCTTGTTCTAGTTGACGTTTCACATCACATAACTGCCTCAAGCGGAACCCATCTACGGTTTCCAACGTCTTCGCTACTTCCTCTACGACTGGGTACAGACCCATCCTATAATATATATTTTGAAAGATATTTTAATTGGGTTTCAGTTAATACTCTATTAATGTATTTGAAGTCTACAAGATCTAGACTACTAGTCAGGGTAATAGGTGAGAGGTAAATAAAATTTCCTGTTGTAATAGAAACCCCACGGAGGTTTATTAAGTGGTTTATAGTACCCCCGGGGGTATCCCATTGTATAACAATACGGCAATATTGGTCTCGGTGTTCATCAAACCATTGTATTGACACCCCGGGTAAAATTTGGTGTACTAGTGAGGTGTTTTCATCGCCTGAATACTCAAAGAAGACTTCTATGATGAGTGTGCAAGGGGATGATATGCGAGGAAGATATTCGCTAAATGTTAATTTATTGTTTGGATAAGCACCTAACCTTTTTTTTATATGACCAACATGTGGTAAGTGTGCTAATTCCCTCTCCGGAATGAAATCCCCGATCCAGATGCCGTTGTTCCTAATCTTAGAGATTGATTTATATTTATCTCCTTCTATTGTGATATAAGGTGAGGTGAGTGTTAAGTTGATCAACCATTTAGGCTCTTTAAAATCTGATAACGACACCCGTCTGTACACGTTGTCTTTGAAGTGTAGGATGTATAATTCATCTTCCTCACCAGGCTGATCGAATCCCTCTGTATCTCCCAGGTCGTTAAGTGTAGTGTTGGGATGATGATTAGTCATTATTATACTATTATGATATAATTTCCAACTGGTTTTCTGATAATAATTCAGGGGTTAACTTTATACCCATGAAGTGTATGTTGTCAGGCAGGAAGATATTGATTAGTGATATCTTGTTTTCTACGATCACGTTGACCCCCTGCAGACTGGTCTTGGAGTCGACACCCACCCGCACGTAAACGTTGCAAACTTGAAACTGGTGTCGTTTCACCCACCCGAGTTTGATCCCCTTCACGATCTCGACATCATTCCCTGATGGTTCCCCTAGGTAGACTTTGATGAACAGTGTTGAGTTTGCCGGTAGACTCTCTAGTATCTTAACCACGCCTTCGAATTCAGACACCAACTGTAATTTCACGTTTTGCATGGCTGGTTTACTCGATAGCATGTGGGCTGCTATAGTGTTGACTGGGCTGACGACTATACTACGTCTCTGAGTTGGGACGTAAGCCACGAGCAGGGTTCCATTGTTTACGACTTTATTTAGGTGGTTGTCTTTGTTATCCGTGAACACGTAAGGGGAGACGAGTCTAATATTGAGAAACCATTTGTTATCGGGTAACAACACCCACTTGTCATCTTCGGTGAAGACGAGCATATATGGTTTGTTTTTGACGACGGTAGTGCTCTCAACATCGTCTAAGTCGAACAGTTTACCTCCGAATGATGGGTATATTCTCCAGTTGTCATCACCGGTGTTGACGAGGGCGTACTTAGTGTTGGCTGTTGCTCCTGTGGTATCTATCATATCACTTAGGGCTCCACCGGAGGGGATTTCAACGCGTTTGTAAATGTTGTTTTTTAGTTGCAAGGCGTACGATTTACCATCTACTCCGGGAGCGTCGAAACCGCGTGTGTCTCCGAGGTCGGAGATCCCGATATTGACACATTTTTTCACTCCGGGCCCTTGTGCGCTGGTCATGTTACGTGAAGCGTTAAGCTGAGGTATCCTATATTTACAGGATTATGATTTATATCTAACACCGATATTGTTAGTTCAGGTATGTTGCCCTGGGTTAATCTCTTATACTGCCGTGGTGAAAATGACTCGGTTCTACCGTCGTTGAATTTCTCAGTTTTCACCGGCACTGCTCTCAGTATAGTGGAAGGGTGACCTCCTTGAATGTTATACGTTGTGCTCACCTGATCGAGATGAATGTACAGCTCTCGGTACGGTACTAGGTCGGGTAACTTCGTGCCTGTGACGGTTGTTGTTGGTTTTATCTCGTCAGGAGACATACCGAGTATCCTCGCTAATGGTCGGCCGAGCCTCAAGGAGGTTCTTCCGTTGTTGATTAACACCACTGTGCCGTTTGAGTCGTTCATCTTGAGTTCGGCTCCCAGGGGTTTGAAGACCTCGTCGTTTAGCGAGCACACGCTGTAGTAGCCGTCAGTTATTTGACTGCGAGTTCCACTGACGAACAGCTTATTGTTGTTGATATTAATGTTAGTCCATTGCGGTAGGTAGGTGATATCGCAGAGTGCGACTTCGAGTTGACCTGACGTGTTATCGATCGCGTGCGTCAGCTGAACGGCCTCACCGCTCGTTATTCCTGGAAGTGTTATGTACATATTACATATATATTTATTTATATAATAGTTTTAAAATGTATTCCCCTGGTGTGTTTTACCCTAAACTGGATGTAGATTTCTCCCCCATGAAGATCGTGGTTGCTCCGGAGTTGTATTTCAATGCCCAGCTTTTAGATGTGTTCGATAAGTATAAGCTTATGGTGACTAACATTGAGGCAGTCCACGCGTGGTTCAACAACCCTATGCAGTTCTGGCAGAATCAATTCAACTTTGCTGTGTGGTGCGCTACAACGGGGTGTGGTGTGGCATTGACCGACACTCGGCGTGGACCGCTAAGTCAGTCTGTGTTCAAATTCCACGTGTACTACCAGGTCAGACGTATCCTTAAAGAGATCAGTGCCCCCCTCCCACAGGATAAAGCGTGGGACGCAATAAACAACCCATACGATAGACGGGCCTATGAACGTATTTGTAATGAATTCGAAATAAACCCGAAGACGGATTGGCGTTTGCCGGGGCCGAACCACGGGTTGGGTATTCCTTCTGATGGCGTGCGATCAGTGAAAGAACTCAGTGATCTTATACTGAAACAAGGTAAACTACGCCCGGACTTTGCTTTGTCGAGTAATGAATGGAGGGATGATCGTATGAACTTTAAAGGTGGTGTTGCTTTCACAGTCCAGAAAGTGGAGCAGTCAACCGCAGACGGGTGGAAAATGTTCATGCTGGACACATCGAAAGGATTCACTCGTGCTGGTATAATACGCTTGAACGACTCAATTCGAACGTATGTGTGGTCGCTGTTGGGTGCGCAGTCGCAAACGCGTTCCAACATCATCGGTAAGGGAACTGCTTACGACGCTCAGAAACAATTCGTTGCCAACGTTGAGGATGCTATTAATTCTCCAGTTGATCTCCCGCGGGCCATCGAACGCTACCAAAACGTGTTAGAATACGCCAGATCGAAAGTTAACTACGTGTTCGGTGTGGGGCTGTATATGTCTCCGAGTGATATGCAACTGAGAGTAAAAAAAGTGGTGGGTTATAACAACAAAATAGTCATAGCCACGGCGGACCAAAAGTTGGGTATCAACCCCGATATTAACACCCCACATATCCCACACATCCAACCACGTGAAACGGGTATAGTTGCGCCACCTCCGGAGCCTAAAGTTCATGTGGAGGTACCCCCGGGGGTTTCCACCACCTATCAGCAGCATATTGATAATAAAACAGCCTTAGTGGTTGGTGGGGTAACTTTGGGACTTATTTGGTTAAAGATTTCTTAGCCGCTACGTACACCAGACCTGCCACGGCGACGATGGCTGCCCACAGGTTTTGACTGAGCCACATAGCAGTTTTAGACAGAGCGCTCAATAACCATGAGACGATGCTACCCAGGATGCCGGGAAGGGCTTCGGCGGCTTTACCAGCCAGTTTAGCTAGGCCTTCCCCGAGTTTTTTGATCCAGTCTTTAACACCACCACCACCGCCTGGAGTTCCGCCGCCTCCTGTAGACCCAACAGGGGCACCCCCCACCAGTGACACCACCAGGGTTGATATGATGAAACCCAATGCAGTCAGAATGCTGGCGATGGTGACCCCTTGCTCCCGGAATAATATCCGAATCTTGTTGGCTAAAGTTGTATCTTCGTTCAGTATTCTATCGATTGTTTCCCGAATGCGACTGATCTGGGATCGAAGATGTTCACGATTCGAGGAAGCGGCTTCCAATCGTGTACGTTTCTCGTCTTCTAAATCGCGTAGTCGTTCATTGATACGACGCTTCATATCATCGTCGTCAGTTTCAGTGAGTTTGGTTTTTTCCCTAGCGATGTGCTCGTCGATTTCGTTCAGTTTCCCCATGTTGTTCACGAGTTCTCCACGCACGCGTTTCACGGCTTCGTCTAAGCCGCGCAGTTCCCTTACCGGAAAGTCAAATCCCGGTAACGGTTTGTCCCAGTAGGTGCTCAACAGTTTTTCTATGCTGTCCGAGGCTTCTGTAGCACGCTCTGGCGTCATTTCATCTATAGTGGTGAGGTGGGATCTGGTAGCTTGCAGATCTTCTTTAACGGTCTTAGGTATTGCACCACCGTAATCACGCATGTTTAGATGTTCACGGATAAATTCAGCACCACCATTGCGGCTGGCTAGAGTTGACAAGGCCAGTGGTTTTTTAGTGATCTTATTAAAGAGGTCAACCTTTGGGGCAGACTTAAGACGTAGAACACCCTTTGTATCAATAAAAAAATCCTTATGGTATCGACCCTGGGGTTCAACGTAGTTTTTATCGCTTTTTAAACTTTCGTAATAATCATTTACCGTTGTTTCTAAAAGTTGTTGGCTCAATGGCAAACTAGTAAATGAGGTCTCCTGCTCATCATCGAATGCCTGGGCACTATCGTCCCACATATCATCCATAGGTATGTCTTCATCCATTAGTATTAAAAATATATTTCATTTATATAACAATGTACGGCAGAAAATTAGATCCTTTCAGAAAATTGAGAGAGCCATTAGGTGCCAGAGCCGTGCGACAGTCGGTGACCATCACCAACAATCCCAGCAAGATAGACCAGAACCAAACTCTGCTGGTTAGATTTCCAAACCTTGGTGAGAATGACCTCATTGTACCAGGCACTGTTCGACTGGCGTTCAATATCACGTTGACCTCCGACAACGACAAACGCGAGCTAGTGCGGAACGTGGGTCGAGCTATCATCAAGAAAACGACCGTCAAGATCAGCGGTAACGAGGTACTGAGCATCGACGACAGCGACGTGTTTCACTGCTACAAGGATCTCTGGAAAAGCGAGAGAGAACGAGTCAATGATGTGTACCAGGGTATCAGCAAATCAACCCGGGCGCGCATAGGGTATGTCTTCACGACAGACCAGCAAGACAAGCTATCGGACGGTGAAAAGGCCATCGCTCTAGCATACGGGAATCGATTCTGCGTGCCGCTCGACTTCGAGTTGCTCACGGGACACGCGCCGTTTTACCAGGCCGCGCTGGGTGATAGGCTAGAATACGAGCTCACGTTTAACGACTATAGCAAAGTAGTGCGTACGCCGAACGGTGATGAGGCTAGTTATGCTATAGACAACATCTCTCTGGAGTTCGACATGGTCACTAGCCCGGAGCTGGCCAGGCAGGTTCGAAGTCAGTACTCTGGGAAGATGGCTATACTGTACGATCGCGTACTGAGACATAGATCAGTCGTGCGAGATAAGAGCGACACTGTGTGGAATATCAACCTGAACGTACCGGCGAGATCGATGAAAGGTATCCTGGTCGTCCCCGTGGAGGATTATGATCCATTCCGGAGGGACAGCGAGAAGTTTTTCAACCCCGAGATTGAAAAGGTGGAAGTTACCATCGAGGGCGTGCCCAACCAGCTGTTCAGTCATGGTATGAGGCCACACCAGCAGTGGGATGAGATAAAAAAGCTACCAGTGGGGGATTACATAACAAAGGACCTGGACCTCGGCTCCGTACAGATCGGTGAATACCTGACCACCAAGTACGCCCTATGGTTGGACATGCGATCCACGGATGATGATAAACTGCACGGTAGCGGGCGTCGTATAGATAACGGCAGCGAAGGGATAACCATCCAGATTACTAAGAAGGCTCAAACCGCTGGTAAGTTGAAATTATATCTGTACGTTATTATGGACGCGCAACTTAATATAGACAATGGGAGATTCGTGCAAGCCATCTACTGATGGGGGAGACCCCCTGGGGTTACCCACTGACCCACACTGCGCTATCATATGCGGGCAGACTGGCTGTGGGAAGACCGTTTTCGTGTTGGATATGTTGGAGGGTTACTACAAGGATGTGTTCGATAACATCGTTATCATGTGCCCTACTCTAAGTATGAATAAAACGTACGCGCGACCTTGGGTAATGACGGACCCTGACGTACACAAAATCGACCCTGGAACACGCCTGCAGGACTGGTTGAAAGCTCTTCACGAGAAATTTAAAGGGGAACCGACGCTGTTTATACTGGACGACTGCAGCGCTAATCGTGAGATAACAAAAAAGAGAGACATGCTATCGTACCTGGCCTTCTCCGGCCGGCATGCAAATCACAGCGTCTGGGTGCTAACGCAGAAGTTCAACTCGGTGTTGAAAGACCTCAGGGAGCAGACGCGATGGGTGGCCTTATTTCACTGCAAGGATAGGGATTCGTTCGAGGAGTGTTTGAGAGAGAACGATGTGATGAGTAAATTAGAACGGGAACGGGTGAAGAAACAGCTCGCTGAAACTAAACACGCTAAGCTCGTGCTAAAGACCGACCAACCAGTAGCATATATAGTATGCTAAGCAAAGCTAAGTAAAAGCTAAGCAAAGCTAAGCAAAGCTAAGCAAATGCTAAGCATAGCTATGATATTTGAAGTATTTGTCGTGTGCAACTTAACCTTCATTTCTCTGTGTTTTGTCTGTATCGGGTATTATATAGTTAAAACTAAATCTTACTTGTTATATTATAAGATGGAGTGTGAGGAATTGCTCGAACAATTGTCTGTGGAGGGTTCCCCCACGCCGCCCGCAGGCCCCACTGATGACAAGCGAGAGAAACTGGTGGCGTTGGCTGTTGGAGGTAAAGCCAAACATTACTTTGGAGACTACACTCCAGATAAAATTAACAAAATGTCAGCTGAAGAAATCGATAAGCTGTACGCTAGATACGAGTCCCGGCTCGGAGCAGAAATGACAAAGACAATAGGATCGGCTATGACCCAGATGTACACCGGTATTGTGTCACATTTCCTTCCCATTCCACCAGAGCGCCGACTTTACCTGTGGGAAGACCTAGATAAAGACCCTTTTATCGAACACGCCGTGAGCTCTATCAGCTGCGGTTTGTACCACAAATATGGTATGTTGTTGGCTCCAGTGACGGCGGCGATTATCACGGCAAAACATTGTCAATTTGAGAGAAAAAATAATAATAATAGTATAGATGGATGCTGCACAGGAGGAGACCCCAGTGGATTCACAGGAACCAGTGACGGTGGAGACCCCAGTGGTGGTACCCCCCACACCCCCTACAGTAACCAGACAGAAGAATCCTAAGAGAGTAGCTGCCGGTAAAAAACGGTGGTGTAACCAACATAAAGTGACTAATCCAACCCGACTGTTGTTGGCTGTAGGCGTAACTGCTGCCGTGGTTATAACATGGTTATACACCTCCCACAGTGAGCCACCACCCAACAGTGAGAACAGTGGGGGTGTGGGGGTATCCCCCATGGTAGACCCGCATATCATGTTATAATTTAAAATATTTTATATCATATACATAATGTCTGAGGGGAAAACGTTCGTCAACGACGCATACCACGCCACAGTGGTAGCCAGTCTAGCAGTAGGGTACGCTCGGTTGACTAAAATGGTGCTTAAACAACCAACTATCAAGCTAGATTTCAACCTACAGGATATGGGTATGCTCATAATGAACCTTGGTATGGCGATGGCCACAAAAGACATCCTAGTAAAACAAGGAATAATACCTGATAATATAATGAAATAAATATAGGGATGGCCACGATAGCTATGATGGTCGGTGGGGCGTTAGTAAATGCCCTGGCATTTTCCGGGAGTAATTACCTCTTCTCGAAACTACGAGATGATCACGCGGCTGAAATACAGGAAGAAAGGAAGCGACACGATCTCGCTACTGAGAAATTACAAAGAGCACAGGCCGAGTACGCTAAAAAACGCCTCCAGAGGATTGATTTTATTAACGAACAACTCAAGCGTGAAAACCATGCCGTTCAAACATTCAACGATGTTGATGAAGCAATGAAAGAATACTATCTACTAACTGGTAAACAATTGGAACCGCTCAATAAACCCACACTCACTCAGTACTACACACCATCCAAGGGACAAATGAATCGTGAACTGGGCTTCATAGTGTTGGGTATAGCAGCTACTGCGTTGGTTGCAAAGCAATTAAACTAAAATACCTATATAAGTAAACATGAGACCCGCTCCATACCGATGCGAATACATACTTATGGGGAAGACCGAGGCCTGTGGTAGGAAATGCAGGAATCAGGGGTTCTGTTGTTTCCATATGGGAAGTCCTAACTACACGTGTTCTGTGTGTGGTATCGGGGTTAAAGGACACTACTGTCTATGTAAAGCTCACGGAGCGAACGTAGTCAGACATCAACTCATATACGAGAATAAAAAAGACTACATAAAAGAACGTAGGCGACTGCTCAAGATAAAATCCAATTAGAGATTGGTTCTCTTAGGTGTAAACATGTCTACTGTACATTCTTGAATATGGAAGCCTATCTTACGGTAAAACAATTAAAAGCTATAGCAAAACAGCTTGGATGCCGGCGTTATTCAAACCTGGGGAGAGCCGGGTTAATCGAATTGTTATCAAATAACCAAACACTGATCGATGCCTACATAGATTCACACAAGCTGTTGGAAGACTTACGAGAATTGTGGCCAACAAACCGAGTTTGGTTAATAAGTGATTACAAGAAATAAAATATTTTTTATCAAGAGTGGAGGAGTTACCTCCCCTTACTGTGAACCAATTAGACATTAGTTCTCTTAGGTGTAAACACAATGACTACTGTGCGCGAGCTCAAGAGGGTCGCAAAACAGAGAGGTGTTATCGGGTATTCTAGAATGCGGAAGCCAGCATTGTTGAGATTACTAGGTTTAGAAGTCCCTCCTACGGTAAAACAGTTAAAAGCTCAAGCGAAACAGCTTGGATACACGGGTTATTCAAAATTGGGGAAAGCCGGGTTAACCGCATTGTTATCACATACCCCCGTAGCACGTCCCACTGTAAAACAACTGAAAACCGAGGCACACGATTTGGGTTTAGGTGGGTATTCTCGTATGAGAAAACCACAGCTTGTAGAATTATTACGACAGAATAGAGCTATTGACCTGCAGTTCGTGCGCACTGAGCACACCGTAGGCAATTATTTGAGAGGTTGGCGCATGCACGTCGATAGAAACATAGACATTACAGATATCAAGCCTCTGATAGCTGATAAGGTCAACCAGGAACTAAATAATCTAGGAAGTATCAAGTTTCAGATCACAGTGAAAATGTCACTCGATAAGCAGGTTGGGAGTACCACTGAGTATTTTCAACCTTACTTCCGAGGTAAACAAGAGGTCGTCACACATGCAGAGACCATTGACACATCAATCGATAATAGTTTTCAGCAGATACGAGAATACCTAGAACGCTACACACACATGGGGTCCGGGTGGGCTGTAGATAAAATCGATAACGTCTATCTAGACATAGCTAAATACGTGCCGTTCAGAGGTGGGTCATACCTAGACTTGCCTCCCTACTATAAGAACAAACAAGCCATAGTAAACGTTAAGAATAGAGGAAACGATTGCTTGAGGTTATCTATCAGGTCAGCCATATTTCCAGCTGCCACTAATCCGAACAGGCCTTCTAATTATCCACAGGATGATGGGCTCAACTGGGATGGTATAGATGAACCAACCCCAATAACCCAGATTACTAAAGTAGAAAAACAGAATAATCTGGCTATAAATGTTTTTGGTCACGAAGGTAATACAACAATAATACACAGGGTCAGCCCGGTGAAGGATTGTCAAGTTATTAATTTATTCATGATTCAAAAAGGTGAAAAGTATCACTACACGTGGATAAAACATCTCAGCCGGTTGTTACACGACCAGTCGAAACACGATGGGGAAAAACACTTTTGTGTACGATGCCTACACTGTTTCAGTCGGGCTGATTTATTAGAATCCCACCTGGAGGATTGCCAAGGTGTTGGGCAGACGGCCATACGAGTCGACATGCCTAAGGAAGGTGAAAATATCCTAAAATTCGACAATCACAAGAACCAAATGTCTGTGCCTTATATCATATACGCCGACTTCGAAGCCTTAGTGGCTGCCGCCGGCGAGGCTCCCAGTGGTGCCTTCACACACAAAACACAAGAGCATAAAGCCTGTTCGTTTGGATACATTGTCGTCCGTTGTGACGGGGAAACGAAAGCTCCGGTAGTGTATAGGGGTCCTGACGCGGCTGAAAGGTTTCTAAAGTGCTTGCAGGAGGAAGAAAAAATTATTAGGAATGCATTGTATAAAATCGCTCCAATGCGTATGACCAGAGCCGACAAGCTAGCTCACGCCAGTAGCACTAACTGCCACGTGTGCGACTCGCCACTTAACGGTGATTCGGTGAGAGATCACTGCCACATAACTGGTAAGTATAGAGGCGCCGCTCACAACGCGTGCAACCTCAAGCTTAAAATCAATCCTAAGACAATAAACATTCCCGTTGTCTTTCACAACTTGAGAGGATACGACTCTCACTTGATCATGCAGGCCATCGCGAAAATCGATGGTAATATATCGTGCATCCCAAACAACATGGAGAGATACATCTCCTTCAGCTTAAACGGACTTAGGTTCATTGACTCGTTTCAATTCCTCCTGTCGTCACTCGACAGTCTGGTCAAGGCCAACAATACCTTCCCTATCACAGATCGATACACAGACGCCGAGACTAGACACCTGCTCATGAGGAAGGGCGTGTACCCATATGAGTACATGGATAGCTGGGCTAAGTTCACAGAGACCAGACTACCTCCTATCGACTGTTTTTATAGCAAGCTGAATGAGGCGTCCGTCTCACGAGACGATTACTCGCACGCGATTAACGTATGGAATAAACTTGGTTGTAAGAACCTTGGCGATTATCACGACCTGTACTTGAGGACAGATGTACTGCTGTTAGCCGACGTGTTCGAGACGTTTCGGCAAACATGTTTAAAGCAGTATAAACTCGACCCCGCATGGTATTACACCAGCCCAGGTCTGTCGTGGGACGCCTTGCTTAGAAAGACAGGAGTTAATTTGGAATTACTCACAGATTACGACATGCACCTATTCATTGAGAAAGGCTTGCGAGGTGGGATTTCCATGGCATCCAAACGATATGCGAAAGCAAATAATCAATACGTGAAAGGTTACGATCCTAACAAACCAACCAATCACATTCTCTACCTCGACGCAAATAACCTGTACGGCTGGGCTATGAGCCAGTATCTACCTACAGGAGGATTCGAATGGGTACCAAACGTTGATGTTATGAGCATTGCACCAGATTCGAACAAAGGGTATATCCTCGAAGTTGACTTAGAGTATCCCAAGGCATTACACACATCACACAACAGCTATCCCCTTGCACCCGAACGTATGAAGGTTAACACAGACTGGATGTCTGAGTACCAACATAACTTATCAGGTGGTCGTGTGGCGGACGTTGAGAAACTCGTGCCTAACTTAATGAATAAGACCAAGTACATAGTTCACTATCGCAACCTACAGCTGTACCTGTCATTGGGTATGAGGCTGACCAAAATACACAGGGTGCTCATGTTCGACCAGAGCCCATGGATGGAGCCCTACATCAGAATGAACACAGACCTACGAAAAAAAGCCACCAGTGATTTTGAAAAAAATCTCTACAAGCTCATGAACAACTCGGTGTTTGGTAAGACTATGGAAAACCTGAGGAAACGCGTAACCGTGAAACTGGTTAGATCTAGTGAGGAAGACAAGCTCAGGAAATTGATAGCCAGTCCGGCATTCAACCGTAATAAAATATTCACAGACGACCTAGTTGCCATACACATGAAGAAAAGCCACATAAAATTCAACCGACCTGTTTACGTTGGGATGAGTATCCTCGATTTATCCAAACACCTGATGTACGACTTTTACTACAACGAGCTCAAGAAACAGTACGGCGACAGGTGCGAAGTGCTGTACACTGACACGGATTCCCTGCTGATGGAGATTCGAACCGAGGATGTATACGAGGATATGAAAAAACACATCGATTTATACGACACCAGCGACTATCCTAAAACCCATACCATGCACAGCACGGTAAATAAAAAGGTCCTAGGTAAGATGAAGGACGAGTGTGCTGGCACGCCAATAGCTGAGTACATAGGTTTGAGACCTAAGATGTACTCCATATTGAAAGCCGACAATAGTGAGATCCGAAAAGCTAAAGGGGTTAAGAAGTATGTGGTGAAACAACACATCAAACACGCCAGATTCAAGGAGGCCCTGTTCAAGACCCGTACCTTTAGACATAAAATGAACACACTTAGAAGTGATGGACATAAGATATACGGACTGACTATAAACAAGACGTCCCTATCGCCTATGGACACGAAACGTTGGATAGCTATTGATGGTATAAACACATACGCGTATGGACATGAAAAAATTTGAGGCTATTTATTACAGCCCGCGTGGATATTGGAAAGGAGCTAGCGCAGTAGATAAGCTAGCTAAAATGGCGCGAGTATCACCAGAGAAAACCAAAGCGTGGCTTGAAAAACAAGCCCTGTGGCAGATCTATTTGCCGGCGCCACGCTACGTACCTAGAAGGAGTTTCGGAATTAACATACCTAATAGCATTCACCAGGCAGACCTACTGTTCCTACCTCATGATAAGAGGTACAAGTATGCCTTAACCGTAGTGGACGTAGCCAGTCGTTACAAGGAAGCCGAACCCTTGACCACGAAAGATTCGGCCAAAGTAGCCAAAGGATTAGAACGTATATACAAACGCAGCCCGCTGACGTGGCCAACAGAGCTGCAAGTTGATCCCGGACGGGAGTTCATGGGTGCCGTTTCACAACTGCTAGCCAAACACGATACAAAGGTCAGACGTGGCACGGCCGGAGCCCATCGCAGCCAAGCCATAGTTGAGAGATTTAATAGGACTTTGGCTGAGCGCTTGTTCGGCTATCAGTATGCTAGGGAGATGGCCACCCCTGGAAAACGATCGACTGAATGGGTCACGAGGTTACCCAAGGTGGTGTCGGCAATCAACCATGAAGTCACCCGTCTCACCGGTAAGAAACCGGCAGACGCTATCAAACTAAAATCAATAGTTGCAGAGTCGGCCGCTCCATTGCGTGGGAAGGAGAAACAGATACCGGATAGGGCCCTAGTGAGGTATCTATACCAGCCGGGGGAACACGAGGGTGATAGCCGTAAGCGAGCCACCGATCCTATATGGTCGGTCAAAACTTACAACATAGATAAAGTGGATATAAAAGCCGACGAACCTAACTTGTACTACTTGAGGGGTGGGCCGGGTAGGGGGTTTGTAAGAGAAGAATTATTGATCGTACCGTACGGCACAGTGTTACCGCCTGCCAAGTCACGGTAAACGTGATGGCGTGGCTTTGTAGTAGGAGCAATAATAGCAAGAGCTAATAGTCCCACCAAAGCCTCATTTAGTAAATGAGGCTTTTTAGAGGGGTTTTTGAAAAGTGTTTTCGGACTGTCATTCCCTATACTACTTCACCTCTTCAGTTTATGGCTGATTCTGTGAGTAACTATTGGGCAAGTTGTCTATGACTGTTGCTAGATAGATTTTGTACTGATTCTGTCACCTGTAGTTTAGTGTGGCGGGGTGTGAGGAGACTGTTCTCCATCGAACACACGGCACTAACAGTAGTGTTTTATGCGTGAGTGCGTACGTGTTATGCCTGCATTCAATTTGTGAGCCGAGACGGATACCTGAGGTGGGGCAACATAGTGGTTAAAGCGTTCACTCACCACACTGCCAGTGTTTGGAGCCCATTTCTGATGGTAGAGGTGGCCTTGCCTAGTGAGTAAAGCTTTCGCTCGTTACGTCTCAAACCCGGTTCTAGAACACAGGTGCAATGTGTGTAGTCAATTTCTGATGTACTATCAGTGATGTTGCTGGAATTAATTGTTAAAGAACTCACTCACTCACTCACTCACTCACTCACTCAATGAGACGGCTACACTGCATACGGACACTGGTTACTTTTACACATTCGAGTTATTTGTATTTGTGGTCACGTGTATTTATTCGGAGCTCTAAATTTTCGTGATTAATTTCTTATTTGACGCAAATCGCAGCGTATGTGGAACCATATTGAGGTAACATAAACATATTAGTCTCGTATTCTAAGTTGATAGTTGCTCTATGTGTAGTGATATAATATAGCCGGGCATATCTGTTCATGTGTTATTCATCTCTAACTGAAACATGAACATAATAATAATGAACAAAGGAGACAAATGACTTCAGTATTTGTTGAATTCATTTTGTCATTCAGCAGTTCATAAGACCCGTAAGATAAATTTTTCACCATTAGGTGGCCGGCTCTGAGAGAGCGATTTGGATTCTAAGCTTGACGTGTAACAGTATGTACACACTTGGTGCCTTGGGGTCATTGTCCCAACAACACCAACCCTTCGTATGTACTGTGAGTTGGTCCTCAGCAACCCATGCTTGTTGGATTGCAATCAGGTCTGGGCCGGACAATCCTGTGACTCACATCATGAACATTGATCGAAGTAGTTGACATGTCCAAGTGTGACCGCTATCCCTCTTACAACAGAATGGAAAGTTACACACTGTACCACATTACCAGTCAAGAACACAGAAACAGGTTAATTGTTTATGATGTCGTGTTATGTGTTACACTAACTGTTTATATATCAGTGCCTTTAGTAAGACACATTCATCGTTGTTGTATCGTACTTGTTTGTTGTTTGTGTGTCGTTGTGAGGAGATATGTCATGTAGATCCGACTGTCTTCCTTCATACATGTGGTGCACAATGACGTAATTACATGACAGATGAATCGTGTTTTATGCCGCAGTCAGTTGCATATTACGGCAACCTGGGTGTAATCAAGTTTGCACCATCAGTCCAGGAAACCTGGCCATGATAGCTGTAATGTAGCTATAAAGCGTCTCTCCCGGTACTGTGAAGCTAACTGGGCATGCTCGAGTGAGTGAGTGACTCTGGTTTCATGCCGCTTTAAGCTATAGTCTGGCAATATCACGTGTATTGGGCGTGGCGAGTGAAGGTTTATGCTGCCCCACTGACCACTGACATGCTTGAAATAACCGAGACTGAGTGTGCCTATACACCATTGTCTACGTCAAACCCACTGTTCACGGCTGTTCTTGAGTTCAGTGAACAGTTACCTGTGGCTGTGGATCAAGCAGTATGAAGTCAGCAATAGCATTTAGATACAAAAATAATGAGAGTGAGTGAGTTTAGTTTCACAGCGGTTTGTAAATAATCCATTCTGAATTACACAACCTAGTGATCAACAGCATGAGCATCGATATGCTCAGTTGGGAACAGATGACATGGGCCAACCAAGTCAGCGAGCCTGCCCACCGGACCCCGTTATACTCGCCTCTTGCGACAACCATGGGTTACTGAAGATCAATATTCTAACCCGGACCTTCACGGTTCTATACGGAAATAGATAGGTTGAAGGAAACCAATAACCGCCAAGATTATACTTGAGAATACTTTGTTTTGTGAGTATATATTTTGGTCTAATGAACTGATTTGTAGTACCACGGTGCTACCGTGTGCATTAAATACACTGACGGTAGAATCTCCGTATGTCTATCAGGCAACGTTCTTGCCCTGTAACAGGCTAATACGTTTATCTGCCTGTGAGAGGAAATCAACTGGATCTTATAGTATTCGTCTCGACTAGAAGGGACCAATATTTGCAAAACATACTGAAATGGTACCCTAAACATGTTTGTGGTAGTCTTCTCCCTTAAGCTTGTCACTCGTCGGTTTCCAATAAAATTTCCAAAGACTCTTAATTTTACATCTTAAATGGCAGACATTTTGTGCACTAGATGTTTATAAATGTAGAGTTGTCAAGTATAGATGATAACTCTCTTGGCACAAGGACACCATCAGTTCAGGCGGCAGCGTGGAATATAGCTTGGCATGGACACACCATTGATTGGTGGGGTGGGGGTGTTCATCAAAGTTTCCCGGCTACAGATATAGACATTAAGTGGTTGAAACGTTCTTCAGCTGAAGACGTGTGTACAAATTGATTAGCCCCTGCCGACATGTATTTCCAAGACCCCGTTAGTGACAGTACATACGTTGATGGCAGTGATGTCCTTGTGCATACCGTTATTTGCTGGTGGACTGTACAAAGTATCCCGGGTACAGACCTCAACTAGTTGAAGCGTTCTTCCCCTAAGACCGGGGTTCAGTTATACGCCAGTGACAATTTTGTGAAACCCTCTCAATCCTTCACTCATCCTTGAAGTTTCAGTCTTAATACTCATCGGACACAGCCTGGGTCAGTAATCTGCTCCCAAAGTATGGTGCTTCGTTTGTCATCTCACGGGTAACAATTAAAGGTATGTGTTAGCACACTGATGTAACAAATGATAGTCTGCCTGTTGAACTCGCATGGATGAGATGGAAACAAAGCTGTTGAGGTAAGAACTGTATTCCCTTAAACAAAACCTGTTAGTGTGCGGTATTCCTGATGTGAAACCCCAATCAGCATGTGAAAATCTGTTAAACGATATGGGCCTGCCCACGTCAATGAATGTTGTCAACATACGCCGCCTACCACCACACATCACAAATGAGCGCACCAAGAATGCCCCCAAAGCTATAGTGGTTAAGTTTGTACACACGTCAGATGGACAAGGTGTGCTGCAAGTATACTGCTGTTAAAACAGAGAAAAATAACACTCGGTACTGATCTACCAGTCCTTCTAAAGAAATACCGAGCAGCAAAGGCATCCACGTGAAAAACAGAACGCAAGGTTCAAACTCGAATATATGAGAGAGGAATTCATGTGATACAGGAATATAGAAAAGACATGGAAAACTGTCAAGCTTAGTGATAACAGCCAGTTGTATTCAAATTCGCGGATCGGTTAGTGCATGTGTTTCTTTGTGAACGCAAATGTACCAGCATTTTCCTCGGATTTTAATCGTTATATAGATATATACTGAATGTGCTAGTGAAGTGTTCATACCAAGGTCTAACCCTACTCAGTAATTCTTCGACCAGATCCTGATTTACAGTAAGATTCCGTCTGAAGAGAGACACGGAGAACCTTTCCTTCCCCACTGACCACGTGGGTCTGTTTGTAAATAAAAAAAACCACGTGACCCTAAAACCGGATGTTTTTGTGTTAAGGTCAAGGCCACCAGTTACACATGATTTTGATTCCAGTGTAAGTGACTCTGACGCAACTAAACGTTACCTTTTATCAGGAGACACCGAGTAAACATTATGGCAATGTCTGAACAAGATGGCGTCCCGATATGCGCTGGCCATTGAGATACATGGCACTGTGTTTTTGATTTTATGTAAATATGTTCATTAATGAGGGCTGTTTCGATTTGGAACAAACGGAAGCATAGTAAGAGTTCAACCCGTACATCCCCCACCCCCCATCCCCCATCCCCATCAAAAACCAAAATTACAAACGGACATGCAGAGTTCACCCTAACTGTGCATGCAGTATACTATAACAGGTATAAAAACTCTATTCAATGAACTTTTTCAGTGTTGGCATATTCTTTTGGAGCAAATTTACCATGTGAAAAGAGTGGGGTACGGGCGGAACTCTTTCCCAAAGGGAAAAATTAAAATATCATCATTAGGAGATAAACATCATGTGTTGGCCAATTTCCGGGTGTTATTGAGTATTTGAAGCACGGGAATGCATTTGGAACCGACGGCGTCAGCCGGAGGTTTCAAATGAAATATTCCCGTGCTTCAAATACTCAATAACTCCCCGAAATTGGCCAACACATGATGTTTATCGACATTGTAAACAAAAAAGTAAACCAAAGGGGCTTTACTGTCTGCACTCGTTTACATCGAGTATGAGTACAGCAGTAAAGTCTCATCAGCCGGCCGTTTCAGCTGGTTCCCATGGTAACGTCTGGAGTTGCTCATTTGTGACGTCATTCTAACTTTACGTCACAATATGATTTGAATGACGTCACCACTGTTGATGACACAACAAAACAATTGTTTACGTGTAAATACGCAGTGAATAGTCTTCCAGTTTCCGGGAATCTAATACCATTTGATCATGTTTTTCAACCAATCAGATTACAGAACACAGTGACTTTTGGTTTACAATAAATTGTAGAGGTTTTAATAATAACCTTAAAAGGATACAAGTTTTCAGATTCCTGAGAAAGAAAAAGGCTCAAATCTATTGTCTTCAAGATGATCATGTTACAGCTGTCCAGGAACAACAGTTACTAATAACACAACAATTGTTATTCAATGAGGATGTATGGTGAATACTACCGTACATAAGCCCGTACAGAATTTAACAGTAAGGCAAGGAGGACAGCGATTTTATTTAGCAATAATGTTTTTTTAAGGTTATGCAAACAAAAACAGACAATGATGATGGCAACTGTGTAGCCGTGGATATGACTATCAATGAAAAGATATGTACTTTGATTAACTTAGATGGACAAAACTGTTCAATCAGAATTCATAAAAATTTCAGAGAAATATCAGAAGAATTAAATATTGTTACATGTGGTGATTGGAATTTGGTGATTAATCCTGATAATGATACCTTTAAGTATAAACATATTAATGATCCTAAAGCAAGGAAGGAATTGTTTACAGACAATAGACTTCCTATCTTAAAGACTCAACCAGAGAATTGCGTCCCTCTGAAAGAAGGTTCACCTGGCAACAACCACGAAAGCAAGCTCGAATAGACTTTTTTTTCCCATAATGTTTTCAATTCTGCAGAGAAAAGTAATATACAACCAAGTATTAATTCAGATCCCTCAAAAGTGTCACTCACTATTACAGTTTCAGATATGCAAAGAGGGAAGGGCTTTTGGAAGTTCAATATTTCACTGACAAAGGATACAAAACATGTGGAAATTATAAAAACAATAAGTGGTACCCTAGAAGAATAGAAACAGAAGATGAAAGAATGTTTACAATTAATGATCAATGACTATGGGAAATGTTACTGTTACACAAAGTGGAGCATCAATATTTTTTCATCTATACACATAAAAAAGACAAAAATGTGAAAGCGAGAGTAAGCTAGAACAAAATGTTGACAGAAAGGCAGAGTGGAAAATGGAACACTTTAAAGGAGCTAGATGAGAACTAGAAAATTATACAAAATAAGAACTCAAGGCTTCTTTATATGAGATGTGAAGACAAATTGATCTAACATGGTGAAAAACCCTCAAACTACTTCCCCCATTTACAACACAGAAACTTCCTAAATAAATCGTCCCAAATTCTCGAATGAGAGAATGTAACAAAAGTAAAAAACAAAACCAAAAAAACCAAAAAAACCCCAAAAAAACAAAGTGAAATTATGCAAGAGGTAAGAAAGTATTATATTAAATTATACGAAAACAGAAACTTGTACGCAGACTGATCTTAAGAATTTATTTTCTGATGCTTTAGTGCCAAGGTCAGATTATCAAACATCACTCACTTTGGAAAGTGAACATACTTATCAAGAGGTGCTTGAAGCATGAAAAAAAATGAAAATGATGAAAGACCTGACCCAGATGGCTTCAGAGCTGAATACTCAAAATTCTTTTGGATGGATCTCCATAAATATTTGATTAATACCCTAAATTGTGCATATAAAACAGGGTACTTATCCATATGAAAAAAGCAAGGATTGATTACTTGTATTCCAAAAGAAAATAAATGCAAAATGTATTTGAAAACATGGCAACCCATCTCCTTTTTAAATACAACCTATGCGTTAGCAGCGGCTTCGATTGCTGATAGATTAAAAACAATTCTGTCTTGAATCATTCATGAAGATCAGATAGGATTTGTGAAAGGTAGATATACAGGTGATGTAACCTATTATATATATATATGTTGCTCAGTAACGCACAGAGGTATACCAGTATACTGTTACTGATTTTGAAAAGGATGTTTTAAACATTTTCAACATTGGGCCAAGCATTCAACATTGGATGAAACTCTTTTCTGCAGATCTTGAGTCTAGTGGTTTAGTAAATGGGTTTGCAAGCCCCCTTTTTCATTTTTCATCAGGGAGACCCAATATTGCCCTATATATTTATTGTTTGTGCTGAAATCTTAGCAATAATGGTTTGAAATAATAGTAGGTTAAAAGGAATTAAAACAGGCCACATAAAATCTCTTTTGGCACAATTTGCAAATGACACTGCACTTACTTTAGATGGATCTGAAAAAAGTCTCTGTGCTAGATTTTCAGGTTAAACGTTAATGCTTGAAAAAACTAAATAGATGTGGACACGGTCAAAAAGTAAGGTCTAGATATAAACTATGTGAAGATTGGAATTTTGAATGGACACAAACACAATTTAAACTACTTGGGATTGAGTTTGATGTGGAATAAGAAAATATGGTTAGCCTAAATTACACAAATAAATTTGTTAAGATAGAAAAAGAAATGATGGACAAAGAGTTAGTGAGTAAATAAGTGAGTTTAGTTTTATGCCACACTCAGCAATATCTAAGCTACATGGCAGTGGTCTGTAAATAATCGAGTCTGGACCAGACAATCCAGTGATCAGCAGCATGAGCATCACTTGGGAACAAATGACGTGTCAACCAAGTCAGTGAGTATAAGCACCTGATCTCTTTAATTTAGCCACTTCTTACGCCAAGCATAGTCGCTTTTTATTGCAAGCATGGGTTGCTAAAAGCCTATTCTACCCTGGACCTTCATGGGCAATAGGGAAAGAGAACATTGATTGGCAGAAATGTAGTATTAAAATCTTTGTTTCTACCTAAGAATCTTTGCTTCTACCTAATTACCCAAAAAATCTTTGTTTCTACCTAAAAATCTTTGCTTCTAAAAATCTTTGTTTCTACCTAAGAATATTTGCTTCTACCTACAAATCTTTGCTTCTAACCTAAAAATCTTTGCTTTTACCCCCAAAATCTTTGTTTCTACCTAAAAATCTTTGCTTCTACCTAAAAATCTTTGTTTCTACCTAAAAATCTTTGCTTTTACCCCCAAAATCTTTGCTTCTACCTAAAAATCTTTGCTTCTACCCCCAAAATCTTTGCTTCTACCTAAAAATCTTTGCTTCTACCTAAAAATCTTTGCTTTTACCCCCAAAATCTTTGTTTCTACCTAAAAATCTTTGCTTTTACCCCACAAATCTTTGCTTCTGACCTAAAAATCTTTGTTTCTACCCCCAAAATCTTTGCTTCTACCCCCAAAATCTTTGTTTCTACCTAAAAATCTTTGCTTCTACCCCCAAAATCTTTGTTTCTACCTAAAAATCTTTGTTTCTACCCCCAAAATCTTTGCTTCTACCTAAAAATCTTTGCTTCTACCTAAAAATCTTTGCTTCTACCCCCAAAATCTTTGCTTCTACCTAAAAATCTTTGCTTCTACCCCCAAAATCTTTGTTTCTACCTAAAAATCTTTGCTTCTACCTAAAAATCTTTGTTTCTACCTAAAAATCTTTGCTTTTACCCCCAAAATCTTTGTTTCTACCTAAAAATCTTTGCTTTTACCCCACAAATCTTTGCTTCTAACCTAAAAATCTTTGTTTCTACCTAAAAATCTTTGTTTCTACCTAAAAATCTTTGCTTCTACCTAAAAATCTTTGCTTTTACCCCACAAATCTTTGCTTCTAACCTAAAAATCTTTGTTTCTACCTAAAAATCTTTGTTTCTACCTAAAAATCTTTGCTTTTACCCCACAAATCTTTGTTTCTACCTAAACATCTTTGCTTCTACCCCCAAAATCTTTGTTTCTACCTAAAAATCTTTGCTTCTACCTAAAAATCTTTGTTTCTACCTAAAAATCTTTGCTTTTACCCCCAAAATCTTTGCTTCTACCCCCAAAATCTTTGTTTCTACCTAAAAATCTTTGTTTCTACCTAAAAATCTTTGCTTTTACCCCCAAAATCTTTGCTTCTACCCCCAAAATCTTTGTTTCTACCTAAAAATCTTTGTTTCTACCTAAAAATCTTTGCTTCTACCCCCAAAATCTTTGTTTCTACCTAAAAATCTTTGCTTTTACCCCCAAAATCTTTGTTTCTACCTACAAATCTTTGCTTCTACCCCCTTAATCTTTGCTTCTACCCCCAAAATCTTTGTTTCTACCTAAAAATCTTTGCTTCTACCCCCAAAATCTTTGCTTCTACCTAAAAATCTTTGCTTCTACCCCCAAAATCTTTGTTTCTACCTAAAAATCTTTGCTTCTACCTAAAAATCTTTGTTTCTACCTAAAAATCTTTGCTTTTACCCCCAAAATCTTTGTTTCTACCTAAAAATCTTTGCTTTTACCCCACAAATCTTTGCTTCTGACCTAAAAATCTTTGTTTCTACCCCCAAAATCTTTGCTTCTACCCCCAAAATCTTTGTTTCTACCTAAAAATCTTTGCTTCTACCCCCAAAATCTTTGTTTCTACCTAAAAATCTTTGTTTCTACCCCCAAAATCTTTGCTTCTACCTAAAAATCTTTGCTTCTACCTAAAAATCTTTGCTTCTACCCCCAAAATCTTTGCTTCTACCTAAAAATCTTTGCTTCTACCCCCAAAATCTTTGTTTCTACCTAAAAATCTTTGCTTCTACCAAAAAATCTTTGTTTCTACCTAAAAATCTTTGCTTTTACCCCCAAAATCTTTGTTTCTACCTAAAAATCTTTGCTTTTACCCCACAAATCTTTGCTTCTAACCTAAAAATCTTTGCTTTTACCCCCAAAATCATTGTTTCTACCTAAAAATCTTTGCTTCTACCCCCAAAATCTTTGTTTCTACCTAAAAATCTTTGTTTCTACCTAAAAATCTTTGTTTCTACCCCCAAAATCTTTGCTTCTACCTAAAAATCTTTGCTTCTACCCATGCTTAATCATCTTTTCAGCAGTATACCTACTCCACCAAAGCATATAATAGAAACGTTTCAGAAAATATGTTTTCAGTTTATCTGGAAGTTTAAAGCAGACAAGGGAGATAATGTCACTACAGACAGAATATGGTAGCATAAGTGCACCTGTTATGGAAAATTGCAGCTCAGAAATTAGGATGGGTTAATAGATTATTTACTAGTTAATCTAAGTGGTCAAACATATTGTTTTAATCTGTAGTGAATGAAAATGTAAGGACTTTGGCATGTATTTATGAAACTATTGCTGCATACATTCATACCAGGTTTTGGATGTAGATATTGCTGTTATGGAGCACATACTGACCTGTTTTGACTCTAAAGAAACAACTACTGAAACACTGTGAGCAAATCAGTTTGGTGTAACAATTCCATCAACATCGATGGTAAGCCCATATATACTGGACAAAAATCCTTAGGGATACTGGTATTTTTAGGACTGATATTTCATCAGTGTGTCATTGAATAAATACCTCATTATTGATAATTTCAATATTTACATTTATCCCTAACTATTTTTGACCAGTATATACAGCAACATGGCAAAAAAAGGATGTATTATGTCTAAACGATTATATTGATGAACATATGAGTTTGATGAATTAGTTAACAAATCTAGATTTGACCCAATTTCGTGACCTATCAATAAATTAAACAAGCTATGTTGAGTTATTTAAAACATCACAAGGAAACCTTTAGTGAAAAGGACCAAAATTTCCATTCAACATCTCAAAAATACACAAACAATAAATCTTTATGTAAGGTACTTAATGCAAGTCTTTATGAACCAAATATTACCAAATGTTAGACCTACACAAAGTGGAAAAGTTACCTTGGGAAAACATAAACTGATTCAGAGTGGATAAGTGGTTTCTGACAGCACAAGGTGATTCAGATGGTGTCTGACAGCACAAGGTGATTCACATGGTGTCTGACAGCACAATGTGATTCAGATGGTTTCTGACAGCACAAGGTGATTCAGATGGTGTCTGACAGCACAAGGTGATTCAGATGGTTTCTGACATTACAATGTGATTCAGATGATTTCTAAGAGAAAAATGTGATTCAGATGGTCTCTTACAGCACAAGGTGATTCAGATGGTTTCTGACAGCACAAGGTGATTCAGATGGTTTCTGACAGCACAAGGTGATTCAGATGGTTTCTGACAGCACAAGGTGATTCAGATGGTTTCTGACATTACAATGTGATTCAGATGATTTCTGAGAGAAAAAGGTGATTCCCATGGTTTCTGATAGCACAAAGTGATTCACATGGTTTCTGATAGGACAAGGTGATTCAGATGGTTTCTGATAGGACAAGGTGATTCAGATGGTTTCTGACAGCACAAGGTGATTCAGATGGTCTCTGACAGCACAAGGTGATTCAGATGGTTTCTGACAGCACAAGGTAATTCAGATGGTTTCTGACAGCACAAGGTGATTCAGATGGTGTCTGACAGCACAAGGTGATTCAGATGGTTTCTGACAGCACAAGGTGATTCAGATGGTTTCTGACATTACAATGTGATTCAGATGATTTCTGAGAGAAAAAGGTGATTCCCATGGTTTCTGACAGCACAAAATGATTCAGATGGTTTCTGACAGCAGAAGGTGATTGTGGTAGTTTCTGATAGAACAAGGTGATTCAGATGGTTTCTGATAGCACAAGGTGATTCAGATGGTTTCTGATAGCACAAAGTGATTCACATGGTTTCTGATAGGACAAGGTGATTCACATGGTTTCTGATAGGACAAGGTGATTCACAAGGTGATTCAGATGGTTTCTGATAGCACAAGGTGATTCACATGGTTTCTGACAGCACAAAGTGATTCAGATGGTTTCTGATAGCACAAGGTCATTGTGGTAGTTTCTGATAGAAAAAGGTGATTCAGATGGTTGCTGACATCACAAGGTGAGTCAGATGGTTTCTGATAGCACAAGGTCATTGTGGTAGTTTCTGATAGAACAAACTGATTCAGATGATTTCTGATAGCACAGGGTGATTCACATGGTTTTTGATAGCACAAGGTGATTCAGATGGTTTCCGACAGAACAAGGTGATTCACATGGTTTCTGATAGCACAAGGTGATTCAGATGGTTTCTGACAGCACAAGTTAATTCAGATGATTTCTGACAGAAAAAGGTGATTCACATAGTTTCTGATAGAACAAGGTGATTCAGACGGTTTCTGATAGCGCAAGGTGATTCACATGGTTTCTGATAGCACAAGGTGATTCAGATGGTTTCTGACATCACAAGGTGATTCAGATGGTTTCTGACAGCACAAGGTGATTCAGATGGTTCCTGACAGCACAAGGTGATTCAGATGTTTCTGACAGCACAAGGTGATTCAGATGATTTCTGACAGAAAAAGGTGATTCACATAGTTTCTGATAGAACAAGGTGATTCAGACGGTTTCTGATAGCACAAGGTGATTCACATGGTTTCTGATAGCACAAGGTGATTGAGATGGTTTCTGACATCACAAGGTGATTCAGGTGGTTTCTGACAGCACAAGGTGATTCACATGGTTTCTGATAGCACAAGGTGATTGTGATAGTTTCTGATAGAACAAGGTGATTCAGGTGGTTTCTGACAGCACAATGTGATTCACATGGTTTCTGACAGCACAAGGTGATTCAGATGGTTTCTGATAGAACAAGGTGATTCAGATGGTTGCTGACAGCACAAGGTGATTCAGATGGTTTCTGATAGCACAAGGTGATTGACATGGTTTCTGATAGCACAAGGTGATTCAGATAGTTTCTGACAGCACAAGATGATTCATATGATGTCTGACAGAAAAAGGTGATTCACATGGTTTCTGATAGAACAAGGTGATTCAGATGGTTTCTGATAGCACAAGGTGATTCACATGGTTTCTGATAGAACAAGGTGATTCAAACAGTTTCTGACAGCACAAGGTGATTCACATGGTTTCTGATAGCACAAGGTGATTGCGATGGTTTCTGACAGCACAAGGTGATTCGGGTGGTTTCTAATAGAACAAGGTCATTCAGATGATATCTGATAGCACAAGGTGATTCACATGGTTTCTGATAGAAAAAGGTGATTCAGATGGTTTCTCATAGCACAAGGTGATTCAGATGGTTTCTGACAGCACAAGGTGATTGTGGTAGTTTCTGATAGAACAAGGTGAGTCAGATGGTTTTAGACAGCACAAGGTGATTCTGATGGTTTCTGATAGCGCAAGGTGATTCACATGGTTTCTGATAGCACAAGGTGATTCAGATAGTTTCTGACAGCACAAGATGATTCATATGATGTCTGACAGAAAAAGGTGATTCACATGGTTTCTGATAGAACAAGGTGATTCAAACAGTTTCTGACAGCACAAGGTGATTCACATGGTTTCTGATAGAAAAAGGTGATTCAGATGGTTTCTCATAGCACAAGGTGATTCAGATGGTTTCTGACAGCACAAGGTGATTGTGGTAGTTTCTGATAGAACAAGGTGATTCAGATGGTTTTAGACAGCACAAGGTGATTCTGATGGTTTCTGATAGCGCAAGGTGATTCACATCGTGTCTGACAGAAAAAGGTGATTCAGATGGTTTCTGATAGCACAAGGTGATTTACAAGGTGATTCTGATGGTTTCTGATAGCACAAGGTGATTGAGATGGTTTCTGATAGGACAAGGTGATTCTGGTGGTTCTGATAGCACAATGGTATTCTGGTAGTTTCTGATGATACAAGGTGATACTGATGGTTTTTGATAGCACAAAGTTATTCTGATGGTTTGATAGATGATTGTCTTTACTGAAGTTGTTCACGTATAGAACCGATAGTTAAGTCTGTGGGACAGTCATTCATACACAGATGGGTATTAGACAGTTGACAGATATGGTTCATACACAGATTGGTGTGACACAGGTGACAGATGGTTAAGTCTCTGTTGTTCATTCACAGACAGGTGATAGTTGGTTGAGTCTCTGGCGAAGTAGTTCATGTACAGACGTGTGTGACACAGGTGACAGGTGGTTTTGTCTCTGCTGAAGTGGTTCATACACAGATGGATGGGACACAGGTGACAGATGGTTAAGTCACCTCAGAAGTGGTTCATTCACAGACGGGTTTGAGAAAGGTGACAGATGGTTAAGTCTCAGTTAAAGTTGTTCATTCACACACAGGTGATAGATGGTTAAGTCTCTGGCGAAGTAGTTCATGTACAGATAGGTGTGACACAGGTGACAGGTGGTTTTGTCTCTGCTGAAGTGGTTCATACACAGATGGGTATGACACAGGTGAAAGATGGTTACCTCTCTGCTGAAGTGGTTCATACACAGATGGGTGTGACATAGGTGTCAGATGGTTAAGTCTCTGGTGAAGTGGTTCATACACAGACAGGTGTAACACAGGTGACAGATGGTTAAGTCTTTGCAGTAGTGGTTCATACACAGATGGATGGGACACAAGTGACAGATGGTTAAGTCACCTCAGAAGTGGTTCATTCACAGATGAGTTTGAGAAAGGTGACAGATGGTTAAGTCTCAGTTAAAGTTGTTCATTCACAGACATGTGATAGATGGTTAAGTCTTTGCAGTAGTGGTTCATACACAGATGGGTGTAACACAGGTGACAGATGGTTAAGTCTCTGTTAAAGTTGTTCATTCACAGACAGGTGATAGTTGGTTGAGTCTCTGGCGAAGTAGTTCATGTACAGACGTGTGTGACACAGGTGACAGGTGGTTTTGTCTCTGCTGAAGTGGTTCATACACAGATGGATGGGACACAGGTGACAGATGGTTAAGTCACCTCAGAAGTGGTTCATTCACAGACGGGTTTGAGAAAGGTGACAGATGGTTAAGTCTCAGTTAAAGTTGTTCATTCACACACAGGTGATAGATGGTTAAGTCTCTGGCGAAGTAGTTCATGTACAGATAGGTGTGACACAGGTGACAGGTGGTTTTGTCTCTGCTGAAGTGGTTCATACACAGATGGGTATGACACAGGTGAAAGATGGTTACCTCTCTGCTGAAGTGGTTCATACACAGATGGGTGTGACATAGGTGTCAGATGGTTAAGTCTCTGGTGAAGTGGTTCATACACAGACAGGTGTAACACAGGTGACAGATGGTTAAGTCTTTGCAGTAGTGGTTCATACACAGATGGATGGGACACAAGTGACAGATGGTTAAGTCACCTCAGAAGTGGTTCATTCACAGATGAGTTTGAGAAAGGTGACAGATGGTTAAGTCTCAGTTAAAGTTGTTCATTCACAGACATGTGATAGATGGTTAAGTCTTTGCAGTAGTGGTTCATACACAGATGGGTGTAACACAGGTGACAGATGGTTAAGTCTCTGTTAAAGTTGTTCATTCACAGACAGGTGATAGATGGTTAAGTCTCTGGCGAAGTAGTTCATGTACAGATGGGTGTGACACAGGTGACAGGTTGTTAAGTCTTTGCAGTAGTGGTTCATACACAGATGGGTGGGACACAGGTGACAGATGGTTAAGTCTCAGTTAAAGTTGTTCATTCACAGACAGGTGATAGATGGTTAAGTCTTTGCAGTAGTGGTTCATACACAGATGGGTGTAACACAGGTGACAGATGGTTAAGTCTCTCTGAAAGTTGTTCATTCACAGACAGGTGATAGATGGTTAAGTCTCTGGCGAAGTAGTTCATGTACAGATGGGTGTGACACAGGTGACAGGTTGTTAAGTCTTTGCAGTAGTGGTTCATACACAGATGGGTGGGACACAGGTGACAGATGGTTAAGTCTCAGTTAAAGTTGTTCATTCACAGACAGGTGATAGATGGTTAAATCTCTGGCGAAGTAGTTCATGTACAGATGGGTGTGACACAGGTGACAGGCAGTTTTGTCTCTGCTGAAGTGGTTCATATACAGATGGGTATGACAGAGGTGAAAGATGGTTAACTCTTTGGAGAAGTGGTTCATACACAGATGGGTGTAACACATGTGACAGGTGGTTAAGTCTTTGCAGTAGTGGTTCATACACAGATGGGTGGGACACAGGTGACAGATGGTTAAGTCACCACAGAAGTGGTTCATTCACAGACGGGTTTGAGAAAGGTGATAGATGGTTAAGTCTCTGTTAAAGTTGTTCATTCACAGACAGGTGATAGATGGTTAAGTCTCTGGCGAAGTAGTTCATGTACAGATGGGTGTAACACAGGTGACAGGTGGTTAAGTCTTTGCAGTAGTGGTTCATACACAGATGGGTGGGACACAGGTGACAGATGGTCAAGTCTCTGTTAAAGTTGTTCATTCACAGACAGGTGATAGATGGTTAAGTCTCTGGCGAAGTAGTTCATGTACAGATGGGTGTGACACAGGTGACAGGTGGTTTTTGTCTCTGCTGAAGTGGTTCATATACAGATGGGTATGACACAGGTGAAAGATGGTTAACTCTCTGTTGAAGTGGTTCATACACAGATGGGTGTGACATAGGTGTCAGATGGTTAAGTCTCTGTTGAAGTGGTTCATACACAGATGGATGTGTCACAGTTTTTTGTCATTGCAGATGTCCTTGAAGGCTTAGGAAGAACCACTTTGAGACAGGGTAAGATGAATCTGCGTGTGGTGGCATTTACTCTGGGAAACCCAGACAGTCTTTGTAGTGGCCATGGTGGAAGCACCGTCTCTCGTCCACACACGTCTTACGCTGTGTATTGATGCCTGAGGGCTCCAGGGTCAAGTGTGATAAATTCATGCACAACTTGATGTGGCAGAGATGACTGACAGTTAAGTCATCCCTGAAGTCCTTCAAATTGTGCAGGAAATACCAAGCCCTGTTTGCCCGGAGTCTCATCCTTTTCGTCCGCAACGTTGTGTTGAGTACAGGGTAGCCATCCTTGTCAACTGAACCTTCCCACAACTGACATTGGCTGTCTGGGCCTCCGATGTTAATTCTGCATCTTATCCTGCTCATCAGTGTCTGTATTTCAGTTTCCGTCAGGATCATTTCATATAAAGAACACATCTTTATAACTGTATCTGCAACAAAGACAATGGAAGAGTGAGTGATGGAGTCGAATGCCACCATCAAGTCACCTTCACAATCATCACAGGCCAATTTGTGGTTGATAGTAAGGGAAAGGCTATCACATTAAAAGAATCTCAAAACAGAAACAGAAATAAATTCAGGATACCTGTGTAAGTACTTAAGAACCTGTCATTAGTTACCACTCAGTGTAGGTGTGAGTAGCTATCATTCAGGGTACCTGTGTCAGTAGTTATCATTCAGGGTACCAGTGTCAGTAGTTATCAATAAGGGTACCAGTGTCAACAGATATCATGCAGGGTACCCGTGTCAACAGATATCATTCAGGGTGCCAGTGTCAGTAGTTATCATTCAGGGTACCTGTGTCAGTAGTTATCATTCAGGGTACCTGTGTCAGTAGTTATCATTCAGGCTACCTGTGTCAGTAGTTTTCAGTCAGGGTACTCATCTCATCATTAAGCCAACTCTGATCATTCCCATCTTTGAGTAACCTCTGAACCTTCACCATCAAACCCACTCCCGTCATTCTCCATCAACCCTTTCACATCATTCCCCATCAAAAAGCCCTCTCTGATCATTCACCATCAAACCTGATCCCATCATTCCCCATCAAACTTGATCCCATCCTCCGCCATCAAACCTGATCCCATCCTTCCCATCAAACCCTGTCACATCCTTCTCCATGAAACCCCATCTCATCCATCTCTATCAAACCCCAGCCCATCAGTGTCCTACACTGTCATAGAGCCATTCTGCCCGGTAATACAGTCAATATACTTAGACCAATATTGTTTGTAGATGACAAACACTTTACTTTTTTCACTTTTATAGACAGAACATGCAAACACAACTATTTCAGACAGTGTTTGATATTTGTGTGAACAAAATAGTATGACTCCTTAATCTAGTGTTAAACATTTCACATGATTTCATCCTTTTTTCATCAACATTCCGATATATATGACCACAGGTTGGCATTTGTTGAATGTATTAATGTTATGTTTCCAGGAAACAGTCATGACACACAGAAATCACCATATGATTATGAATTTTACCAATAAAGAAACAAGCACATAATAATCTACATATCTACATAATGGATACATAAACAACTGCTGTGTGAGTAAACTATATGTCTGCTCAATGACCACAGGTGTCACCAAGAACTGATACATAAACAACTGCTATGTGAGTAAACTATAGGTCTGCTCAATGACCACAGGTGTCACCAAGAACTGACACATAAACAACTGCTGTGTGAGTAAACTATAGGTCTGTTCAATGACCACAGGTGTCACCAAGAACTGACACATAAACAACTGCTGTGTGAGTAAACCATAGGTCTGCTCAATGACCACAGGTGTCACCAAGAACTGACACATAAACAACTGCTGTGTGAGTAAACTATAGGTCTGCTCAATGACCACAGGTGTCACCAAGAACTGACAGATAAACAACTGCTGTGTGAGTAAACCATAGGTCTGCTCAATGACCACAGGTGTCACCAAGAACTGACACATAAACAACTGCTGTGTGAGTAAACTATAGGTCTGCTCAATGACCACAGGTGTCACCAAGAACTGACACATAAACAACTGCTGTGTGAGTAAACTATAGGTCTGCTCAATGACCACAGGTGTCACCAAGAACTGATACATAAACACCTGCTGTGTGAGTAAACTATATGTCTGCTCAATGACCACAGGTGTCACCAAGAACTGACACATAAACAACTGCTGTGTGAGTAAACTATATGTCTGCTCAATGACCACAGGTGTCACCAAGAACTGACACATAAACAACTGCTGTGTGAGTAAACTATAGGTCTGCTCAATGACCACAGGTGTCACCAAGAACTGACACATAAACAACTGCTGTGTGAGTAAACTATATGTCTGCTCAATGACCACAGGTGTCACCAAGAACTGACACATAAACAACTGCTGTGTGAGTAAACTATATGTCTGCTCAATGACCACAGGTGTCACCAAGAACTGATACATAAACAACTGCTGTGTGAGTAAACTATAGGTCTGCTCAATGACCACAGGTGTCACCAAGAACTGATACATAAACAACTGCTGTGTGAGTAAACTATAGGTCTGCTCAATGACCACAGGTGTCACCAAGAACTGACACATAAACAACTGCTGTGTGAGTAAACCATAGGTCTGCTCAATGACCACAGGTGTCACCAAGAACTGACACATAAACAACTGCTGTGTGAGTAAACCATAGGTCTGCTCAATGACCACAGGTGTCACCAAGAACTGATACATAAACAACTGCTGTGTGAGTAAACCATAGGTCTGCTCAATGACCACAGGTGTCACCAAGAACTGATACATAAACAACTGCTGTGTGAGTAAACTATAGGTCTGCTCAATGACCACAGGTGTCACCAAGAACGGATACATAAACAACTGCTGTGTGAGTAAACTATAGGTCTGCTCAATGACCACAGGTGTCACCAAGAACTGACACATAAACAACTGCTGTGTGAGTAAACTATATGTCTGCTCAATGACCACAGGTGTCACCAAGAACTGACACATAAGCAACTGCTGTGTGAGTAAACTATAGGTCTGCTCAATGACCACAGGTGTCACTAAGAACTGACACATAAACAACTGCTGTGTGAGTAAACCATAGGTCTGCTCAATGACCACAGGTGTCACCAAGAACTGACACATAAACAACTGCTGTGTGAGTAAACCATAGGTCTGCTCAATGACCACTAATGTCCTGGAAATTGATCTTGACAAACAATGCCAATCAAACAAATCATGGACAAGTAAGAAGACATTATTTGATCGCCTGAAATGAAAACTGACTTGTCCTGGGCGTCGGGCTATGGTATTTTTGAACAGCTACCAGTGGTACAAGTGTTTTGCAGACAACTGCTTGCTAAGCAAGTTAGTTCACCAGTGGTGTATCTCATGTGGTTACGTTACTGTGTGATATGACTGAGAAGGAAACATGAAATATACTATCATTAAAGAATTTTAAGTGAGATAAATAATAAAGTTTTATGTAACATTAAGGCATTTCAAAACAAGTATCAAGTGGGAGATGTAAACAGTTTTAATCTCTGTTACAAATGACTGTTTACAGCACACAGGCTGAACACAAGAAGATGATCTTGCTGCCCACCGCCTTCATATCCAGAATATTTTCACCAGGATCCAGAGGAACCAGCCCACATATGGACACTTACACAACAACAAATCCCAAGGAGCTGATTGTAACTTGGAAGTCTCTCAGTGTTTTGCTTACACAATTTTCACTGCTTGCATTTTGCCAGTTTTCATGAGATAACAGTAGTGCTCGTCATAACATGAGTAAGGGGATAAATGAGGCATTATTAACTATAGAGGATCTTTCGTTCAAATGTGGCACCAGTCAATGATGTTTCAAGGTCCTAATGTTCTTTACTGTCATCAGTAACCACAGGTGATTCAATTTCATGTGATTTGATTTTAATTTGTTCCAATTCATTGCCAATCTTATGCATTGGAATATAATTTGTAGTTGTTAATATTCATAACTTGTTGTAATTCTACACTGAGCACACAAAATACCCCCACCCCCACAAAAACAAAACAAAAATAACATTATGTCATTAACTTTCACATCATTCCCTATTATATGCACATTGTAAGGTTCTCCATGCCCAGGGCTGCTGATATTGCTGTTATCTGTCTATCTGCTATCTGAAGCAGTTGTCAGTGTACAAATATAATGGCTTTACCACCCCTTGCATGTATCGACATTGGATGTGTGATTGGAGATAGAACTATGATGAAAACTATGACAGATCACGTAATACACTGAAATAATACAAGCAGGAATTTTGTGTAAAGACGAGTTGTGACTAGTCAAACATTAAAGATTTTATAGGTATCCAGCCTATATTTGGAACCTAGTTACCCACCATTTCGTTCGATTACACCTTTTCTATTTGGTTCACATCAATGCGTTTGTTTGAAGTAAATACACTTCTCTATGGTTGTAATCTTGTTCTTATTATTCACACGTTTTTTCCAGTGGCAGTGTCAGTTTACTTTATATGAAACTCTTCATGTGATGCACACAGCTGTTCAGTCGTGTCATCATTGTCCCTTGAACAACGATAACTGGTATTATGAATCAATCTGTTGTGGAATTATCCAGTTTTGATACATATTTCTAAACTAGTTCTCACTAATTTTAATCTCAACACATCATAAAGTGACAAATAAAAAATAATATAGTGCAGAGTAGTACAGGAAAATGTTGGATTTTCAAAAAGAAAGCAGATTTCTTTTTATTTTAAATGTATAATTTTGACAAAGCGTTTATGACACTTTGTTCATGTATAGAGATACGATAAGAGAGAGTTGCACCTGGGGACGTGTAAGATGCCATGTGATAATAGATTTAGGGATGAAGAAAATTGAAGTTTGAAGTTCCAACAGCTGAACTGACAGATTTACACAAGCAAACACACTTGATGTCAGTTAATATTGACAAGGTGACCTAATTATGGACTTAGTGTTGACATGAACACGCTGCTATTCCCCATGCCATTTGCAGCCAATTACACACATCGATGTTCATATTGTTGATCACTGGATTGTCTTGTCCAGAATTGATTTTTACAGACCGCCGCCATATAGATTGAATATTGTTGAGGGCGGCATAAAAGCAAACACACTCACTCACTCACCCCATACCCTTCATTTTAATGTACCTGGTATTTATTTGTGATGAAAGAGTGGGCACACAACATAAATTGTATTGACTTTCTGATCATAATTAGCAAGGGATGATTAATTCAAGGGAACTTATACAAGTTGATTATCACTTATTTTGTGGGGACATATATATGTGTTTCATGTGTATAATATTACATATGTATTTGAAGAGTATTGCTTACCATTGTAAATCCAATTGAATGGACTGCTGGTTGTGCCGCCATACACCCACCCTGGTCATCATTACTTGCTGACGTTCACTTGTCATCACGAATCTCACAGTATACCCGAATATAGCAAAATCGCAAAAGACAAGGAGATAACTATGGCTTGGAGTACAGAACCTCTCTTTCTCTCTCTCCCCCTCCAGATGTTCCTCCCCTGCTCTCCAACTTCCCACCCATGCACCCACATATGAATCTACCTACCTAATTATAAAAATTTCACCCTAACACATCACCTCTACCATCACACATATTTCATTGTTAAGGTAATGTTAAGATTGGTTAAATCCCATATACCTGTTAATACTTTCTCCTTGTTCTGCAAGGCCACTGGCAGTGCTGCTGGCTTTCCTTGAGTTGGCCATTTGATGTACAGGTGTGCATGTCCATGTTACATAGTTGTTAAAGTTCAAGGTCATTTTACTTCCTTTTAACATTCATGTTTTGGGGAATACTTTGTATACATCTGGCATCAATGTTGTTTTTAAAGTTTTTGTCAAGAGAAAATGTTCAGATAGGGTGTGGGTTGTTGGAATTTATTGTGATGTGACACCTAAACAGGTATGTAATCTTTATTTTGAGGTGTAACAATCAATGTATAATGCTCACAAATATCAATAAATTGTCAGAGTACTCTGTCTTGTTGCCTGTGATGTTTTCACGTTGTATTCTAAATTGGTCTAAAGTTATGTGGACAGAATGGATTCTGCTTTCCTCTCAGCTACTATGGTTATGTTTGGAACTTTGAGCATGTTATTTGATAATGGTTTCCAGGATTATGTGTTAGTTTAGCGAAATGGGGTGGGTAGGTGAGAGTTATCTCTGTTTAAGACTTGGTATTACCACATCTTCATTCAGTGAAATGGTGCTAGAAATCCATTATTAGATTACAAAGTCTTGTTTAAGATTTTGTTGTTGATGTGATGACCTGTAATGTAGCTTGTTTTTCTAGTACTGTAGGTATAGCTGACTGTGTGTAGGTTTATTTGTTTATTTAACAGCCTAGGCGTGTTTAGTTTGGGAGCATATTTCTGGTACTTTTATTCAAGTAATGAATTTTGTTTGGTTGTTGCAGCTAGGTGTGCCCGAGAAGTGGAGTATTATTGGTTGTGACCATGCTTCCAATGTTCAATAAAATGGAAATCTTCAATTTCAAATCATATCTTTGAATGTTTCCGACATTGTTTCAGCATTTTGATTGCTGATTTCAAACAACCTGCAATAAAGTTTGACAGTGGTTATTGTTGGTTGCTATGGTGATATGCTTAGTTTAATTTCTCAGATGTTTTGCAAAATGGAAGTTTGAAGGGTTAGAGTAATTGTCATGGATACATATTACCTTGTTTATCTATCTATCTATCTATCTATCTATCTATCTATCTATTTACAGGACGTATGTATGTGAGGGGGGCTGTGGGGTGGGGGTGAGGGAAGGGGTCGGGGGGACAGGGTTTGGCGATGCATCTTGTGTGTATGTTTTGGGTATGTTTCTGCTATACAAATATTTACATATTCAACATGAATTATGCGTTGATAAAATAACTTTTTCACGGAAATCACGACTTGACTGACTAATAAATAAATCGTGTCCTATGTAGTTTTCTTTTGCCAAGATATCGCTATATAAAAGTCGGTGAGTATTCGTTTGATCTGGGGGGGTACACCACATTCTTCATCGCATTTATTAAACACAATGAAGCAAACTCATTCAGCTAATATAACTACAATTTGCGTCTTTTTGTATTGCTGATAGTGTACCAGTATATAAATAGAGCGCAACCAATCTATTTTAGCCATGTTACATTACAGTGGGGCGGTCTGTGATCAACTCGTCCAAGACATTTCTACTTACCACAGATGCTGGCGCTCGACTGGTAAGACTACGTCACGTGGTATGACGTTGTGCGTTGCACGTGACGTTTCTGCAAGATCTTCTGCCGCAGAAAGCAGTCCCGTTGACATCAAGAGAAAGTACTGTTACTTGGCGTCTCTCCGTGTTTCCACATACCGCGTTCGCCCTTGATTACAATACTGTCCAATAAACCATACAAGACAGCTTGTCAATCTGCCAGTAAAATGGACTAGATCTAAACAAGCACACATTTGGTTATCAATAATCCACAACTGCGTGTTGATAGAATGTTTACTAAATGAATAAACAAACGTCATCTCGCAGAGAGACAGACAGACAGACAGATAGATAGAAGTATGTTGTCTAAGTGTGAAAAGTCAGTCTTGGCAAACAACAGTTGTAACGACCAGTTTAGAAGTTATTTACTTTTACAGCCTTGACCCTATGCTTTTGTAACTTACCATTTGTAGGTGTATTTCTGACCTTGGGAAACCACCAAGAAATGAAAATTCATAGTTAAGTTAACATGGTGTTAGGAACTGAACTGTTTGGGCAACATTTTCAGCCTCGTAGTGGTTTCACAATGTACGAAATATTTTTATCCAGTTTTAAGTGTATCCGTTCTCTTGGAGACTGGATGGGCACGTATAATGACGTGGCTGACTACTGATCGTCAAACTGTCTATTGTCTCTCTGTCTGTTCTTCTACAGCGCTGTGTGACATATCAGAAGTATTGCACATCGTGCATTGTATTCCGCCATTGAATACACTTACAACTTTCATTGTTGACACACAGACTATCATAACAAGTATCAAGTGTTTAAGTGTTGGCAGGCTGCCCACATTCCTGTCACTTATTACATGCTAGCTGTATATATGACTATGTAAAGGGCGGGAATTAATACACTGAAATATTTTCATTTGAAGGATTTCATGATTACTTTTTTTTCAAGTTTCAATTTTCATTAATTCGGCTACATTCCCGTGACAGTTACAAATGTCGTGCGAAAGTTGGGTGTCACCTGTTCTTTCAGTTCTTCAAAGGGCATTTTTTCACCCCAAAACAGATGCCAACAACACGCGTAGTTGTAAAGGTCTTGTTAATGCATGCCGGCTTATATGACTTCAAGGTCTTTTGATAGCAACTCTGGCTAATGATTTTGGTTCTGAATATTGTCCATGAACGAAAAATGCTTTTTAGATGATTCAAAGATAATATGGTACTGTGTGTCTTCTCTAATGTGCTATTATCTTGTGATCTTACCACAGATGGAACTTCATTTTTCTTTCTCCAGTCGTGATAATGGCTTCAAAAATTGACAAAACTAAGTTGGTTACACGAGTTCCTTGTGGTCAACGTCGAGTCTCAAACACAGGACCCGTGAAGGTCCCGGGGTAGAATAGGCCTTCAGCAACCCATGCTTGCCATAAAAGGCGACTCAGCTTGTCGTAAGAGGCGACTAACGGGATCGGGTGGTCAGGCTCGCTGACTTGGTTGACGCGTGTCATCGGTTCCCAATTGCGCAGATCGATGCTCATGTTGTTGATCACTGGATTGTCTGGTCCAGACTCGATTATTTACAGACCGCCGCCATATAGCTGTAATATTGCTGAGTGCGGCGTAAAACTAAACTCACTCACTCACTCACTCTCAAACACAGTCCACTAAAATGGACCTCTGGGTTGGAGAATAACATTCACTAGGAAATTAAGACAAAATTTTGATCAGTGGAACTACTCAGACTCTACAAATTACGCAAGGACTATCCAAAAATTCATATAGGTTGTAAAACTATTCATTTTTTTTATTGTAGTAGTATAAATCGAGATTGATCATGTATTAATACAAAATAATATAAACGCGTTTTCTTCTTCTTGTTTTAATTTTGGCTAACATGTCCTACAATTGCTAGCAGATGAAGAGATGGTGTAAATCCAACTAGGGTGCATGCAGGTAGCAAAGATATAGTACGTCCCAATAGTCCCTAGTGAGTGAGTAAGTGAGTTTAGTTTTACACCGCACTCAGCAATATTCCAGCTGTATGGCGGTGGTCTGTAAATAATCGAGTCTGGACCAGACAATCCAGCTGCTGACTTCTCAAACTGTCGTCTACGTAAAATGTATCCAGCCTGGTATGGTTGCAGAAAACATGCATTACATACTAGCCAGGTAGCAATGCAAAACAATCTGTTACAATAACTGTTTAATATGTAACATATTCTGATAATGGAATGGTTCTTTGATGTGTTATCGTTGGATCGTTTTTACCTGAATCACCCTGAATGCACAGCTGATCGCTATTTCCGGTTTAGTTGAAGATGTATATTCACGTGAATATACGTCTCTGATAACAGGTAGCTTAACAGGAGCAACAATTAAAATACGCACGCACGAGACTCACAGTAGACAGACGTGGTCACGGCCACTGATCCAGTTGTTGCGTTGTGCATCAGCTCCGTGTGGTTTCGGGATACAGTTCTGTATGGATTCCTTTGGATTTATTGGAGTTTGCGATCTACAGGAACACTAAGAAAGTGAGTAGATAGGTATTTCTTTACCGTTATTAATACTAGAACAATCATGTAATCATCCGTGGGTACTCGGGGGTACGTTAGGCCATGGCCAGCATGTTTTTGTTCTTATCTTACAATTATACTTTCAACAATGAACTGTAACACATGGTGGTGTAACGTACACGTTTCTCCATCGTACATCCTTCACACACCATGTTTACGATCTGAAAATGTTTTCTCTCTCTCTCTATTTTACTGAGAAATACCAGATGTCACTATATCTTTTAAAGGCAGACATCTTTTTATATCTGTGTATCTGTGTATACGGCATGTTGCCCATAAACGACAACTTAAATGACAGCAAATCTCAAAGTGGTATCACAAAATTGTAGAGGCCTACACAATGTGATTAAGAGAAAGAAGGTATTTAGATTTCTTCGTAAAAGAAAAGAAAATGTTTATTGTCTACAGGATGATCATTTTACGATTCAACAAGAACAGTTGATAAAACAAGAATGGGGGTATAATGGGTGTTACTTCAGTTCCTACAAAGGAGTGAGTGAGTGAGTGAGTTTAGTTTTACGCCGCACTTAGCAATATTACAGCTATATGGCGGCGGTCTGTAAATAATCGAGTCTGGACCAGACAATCCAGTGATCAACAACATGAGCATCGATCTGTGCAATTGGGAACCGATCACATGCGTCAACCAAGTCAGCCAGTCGACCACCCGATCCCGTTAGTCGCCTCTTACGACAAGCTGAGTCGCCTTTTATGGCAAGCATGGGTTGCTGAAGGCCTATTCTACCCCGGGACCTTCACGGGTCTCCTACAAAGGAAATGCACATGGGTCAGTAGTCTTGTTCAATCATAACTTTGACTTCAAAGTGGTTGGCGAATGTTATGATACAGAAGGAAATTACGTAGCTTAAAAAGTGACATCGGGTGAAACATCTTACACAATAATGAGCATATATGCTCCAAATAAAGATGACCCAGTATTTTTTGAAAATATTATAGATATCGTGATGAAATTTGACAGTGATGAAATATGTTTATGTGGGGGATTGGAACCTAGTTCTCAACCATTCACTAGATACATACAATTACAAGCATGTAGATCATCCGAAATCAAAAGAAAAGATTATGGAACTAACTGATACTTTCGATCTTAAGGATCCATGGCGAGAACTGAACTTTGAAGAAAAAAAGATACACATGGCGACAGCCTACACCGCTAAAACAAGCCCGACTGGATTTTTTTCTCATATCTCATAATCTTCTGCCATTTGTCGAAACTTGTGAAATTCGACCAAGTATCAACTCTGACCATTCAGTAATTGAATTAAATCTTAAACTGTCCCCTTTAGCTCATGGTAAAGGCTTTTGGAAGTTTAAAAATTCTTTATTAACAGATCGAATATACATAAAGCTTGTAAAAGATACTATTCACTCTATTTTAGATCAATATAGAACAGATTGTCAGGACGGAATCAGTACGTATGCCATTGACGATCAGTTGTTGTGGGAAACTCTGTTGCTAATGATAAGAGGTAAAACTATCTATTATTCTTCTACGCTCAAAAAAATAAAAATCGAAAAAGAACAAAATCTACAAAGTAAACTTGAATCCCTTGAAGTAGAATTGGACGATAGGGATGATATGATGATTCGATCGCATGCAAGATGGATTGAAGGAGAAAAGCCAACTAAATATTTTCTGAACCTAGAATCCAGAAATTTTTTGAATAAAGCCATTACAGAATTGGAAAAAAAATATGGTTCTTTAGTACATACAACATCAGAAATCATAACGAGACAAAACGATTCTGTGAAAAGCTTTATACCAAACAGGATGTTTGTTCCATTAATCTTAGTGATCACTTTAAATATACTGAAACAACGATCCTATCTGATGAAGAAAAATCATCTCTGGAAGGTGATTTAACTAAAACAGAAATATCCATAGCTTTAAAAAAAATATGAAAAATGAAAAAAGTCCCGGCCCGGACGGCTTTACAACTGAATTTCTTAAATTCTTCTGGAAAGACTTGGGTGACTTTTTATTTAAACTCCTTAAACTCTGGATATTGCAAAGGAAAACTTACAACAAAACAAATTCAAGGCTTGATAACATGTATTCCAAAAGGAAACAAACCAAAGAAATATAAGAACAATTGGCGTCCTATTTCTCTTTTGAATACATCATACAAAGTAGGAGCTGCTGCCATTGCCAACCCTTTAAAAAGAGTATTACCAACTATAATCAATGAAGATGAAAAAGGATTTCTATCAGGCCGCTATATTGGAGAGGTAACAAAACTGATATATGACTTAATGAAACACACTGAAACATTTCAAATCCCTGGCTTATTGTTGATGATTGATTTCAAAAAGGCATTCAATTCAGTAGATAGAAAATATCTTTAGAAGGTTCTACAATTTTAAAAATTTTGGTATATCACATTGGATTGAAACTCTTTACAATGATGTAGAATCTCGTGTGGTCGTTAATGGCTTTGTATCAGACTCCTTTAAGATTGATCGGGGTTGCCGCCAAGGAGATCTGTTGAGTTTCTAGGTATTATGGTTAGAAATAACAAAGATATAAAATTAGGTAGGATTAGGTAGGGCAACATCGAATATCTTCTTGCACAAATGGCAGACGACACAACCTTAACTTTAGATGGAAATGAGAAAAGTTTGTAAGGCACTCTTAATACTCTTCAACTCTTTCAACGTTTTTCTGGACTAAAGATAAATGTGGAAAAAACAAAGTTAATTTGGACAGGCTCAAAGAAAAGGTCACGATATAAACTCTGCAGTGACTGGAAATTTGATTTGACTCAGACAGAATTCTCTTTACTGGGAATACATTTTTTGATCTTGAATGTATGGTTGAAAAAATTATGATAAAAAAAATATTTTATATTGAAAAACAAATGAACATTTGGTCAGCCAGGAGTCTTACTCCTTTTGGAGGAAATACTATATTGAAATCACTCCTACTTCCAGAATTAAATCATCTATTTTCATCATTTCCAGATCCACCTAAGGTCCAACTCGAAAGCCTTCAGAAAAAATGTTTCAACTTTATATGGAGAGGTAAACCAGATAAGGTAAAAAGAAATGTCTTGGTTCTTAACCCGGAACATGGAGGCATAAAAGCCCCCAGTATGAGAGAAATAATAATGTCCCAAAAACTGAGATGTATAGGCCGATTGCATAGTGGAAATCTTAAGTGGAATATGCTGTTCATCAACAGACTTAGAAACGAAAAATTAGTTTGGTTAGCAGGTAGCACCTACATAGAAAAAGAAATTATTCCTGATATGACTATTTATTTTTGGGAGGGATGTACTTCTGTCATATTCCCATTTTCTAAGAACCTGTAAAAAACGTTAGATATACAAAAATCCGAACTGCTCAGTCAGTCGATTTGGAATAATGACGAAATTAAAATTGACAATCGACCATTTTCTACAATTCATGGTATAAAGATTGAGTTGAGTTTTAAAATTTGATGAATTTCAGATGAAGTTTAAAGTTAAAACAAATTTTTTGACTTTCGACAGCGTAAAAAGAGCAGTGTCAGCCTATATAAACAAACCTAAACATAATGAAAAAGAAATAAACGTTCTTTTATGTCCAATTTACCCTTTCAGTTTTTACCATATTGATAAAAAGTTAAAAAGTAAACACGTGTATGCAATATTGCTTGACTCTAAGTTTCAACAATTGTCTTGCTATAAAAAATGGGAAAGAACTTTAGGCCTACAATTTCCAGATGAAGACTGGAGAGTGTTCAATACCATTGCACAAAAAGCTACTCGTAGTTCTGATCTAAAATGATTCCAATATAGAATAATTCATCGTATTCTTCCGATTAACATTTTTAAGATTAAGATAAAGTTATCAGATTCGCCTTTCTGTCGTCTTTGCAATGCAGAAGTAGAGACCATAAAGCACCTATTTTTGTATTGCAAAGAAACTGTGGAAATTTGGAAACATCTAGAAATGTGGTTAAAATCAGTTCAAGTAAATGTAACATTCACGATTTCAAACATAATGTTTGGTTTAAAAGGAAAACAAAACTATCCTATAAATGCGATAATTTTTATAGTCAAAAACCTGATTTACAAATTCTCTACCAAAAAGCAAAAACCTTATATTGCTAACATCAAGAACCAGATTAAACAGTACTATGATTCCTCAAAATATTCATACCGGTTATCAGGGTGGGTGAGTGAGTGAGTGAGTTAATATTTAATGTCACATCGGCAATGTCTCAGCCATATCGTGACGAGAACATTTAATATTGAAATGAAATATATGTATAGTAAAAAACCTGTCAACGATGGACAGTAAAGCAACTAGATCATCACAAATGAGTTTAAAACTAGCGTGGAAAGTTAAAGCTTATATCACTATTCGGACAATACAGTATAAAAAGCAGGCTATAGATTGCCAACAACTGAAGGTAGATCACCATACTAGGGACCATGGGGACTTACTGTGCCTTTGCTACCTGCATGGACCCTGGTTATCAGGTGAAGAAGGCATGTTTGTTAAATTCTGGTCCTCCCTACATGATTTATTGAGAGTATGATGTCTTTTACTGTTATCAATTATCTCTACTATACATCAGAAGCTAGTCTTTATAATTTATTGAGAATACATGTATTCGTTTTTTTGTGTGTGTGTCTGAATATTGTGTCATGTCTGTATGTTGAAAATATGAAACTAAACTAAAATAAATAAATAAATCACGTTTAGTGATTTTTGTTTGCAAGTTTCCCCTAAATATATGTGTTTTCATTTTCAAAGTTTGTTTATTTACACCTTCAACGATACGATATATTTTTGACTGGGCACAATTCACGAAAAAGCACTTTTGTTATGTCCTTGGAATATACGATCTTACTTGGCCTTTGTTCTACATTATGTAATAGGTACTATAACGCGGATGTCTAATAACGCGGGGGTCATCCGTGTACCCCATCACCCGAGTTATGGCGAGGGGTAACTGTATAGTGTTGTTTGTTGTTTATTTTCACTAATTATGTTTAGTAGAGTTACAAATCTAGAACTTGTGGTTAATAACTGGATCTTCTTCCCCTGGACACCATAGATGATGTGTAAGTGAAGTACAATGCTGTGTCAATTATTTTCATGTACACAAAAACCACAATTACAATTTCCGACATTTTACAGCTGCCAGGGAACCTCCTGTATAAGGGGACAAGGAAGCTGTCATTAATGAATGGAATGAAAGAAAACCATTGAAGAAGTCAGGAATACAAATCAACAGCATTTGATGCCAGCTCCAGGGGGAGCTGTCCACTTCCTCAAAGATGATGGGAAATGAATGTCATCTTGAGGTGCTGCATGACGGACCCGTGCATCCATTATACAAGATTACTGATGTTGTTTGGATGTGCTGTGATGATTGTGTTTTCATAGGGATACCAGCCAAGTTCCAGGGAGAAGTGTCCACATCACTGGTGTTGCAGTGAAGGCATATAACCGTGCTGTGTAACATAAACTTATATGTATAAGGAATGCTTCTGCCACTGTTGACTCGAGTTGTCAGATAGTGGAAGGAGAGATTCTGAATCAGTTTTGACTGAGTTATTTAATTTCTGATTTACTAGGTGAGAATCTTACCTGGATTTGTCGTCTGGTCCATGGAATAATTGGCGGGTATGCGAGTAGACACAATAATGTGACAGATTTGTTTTGTGCATGAAGGATGGTGTCCAGTTGTTTTATGTTGTGCATTATTCCAGTGCCAGTTCTTGAGTGCTTGTTCTGTATTTGTTTGAATGGGCACAGAAAGACATGATAGAATGATAAATTGTTGCTGTTCGAGGTTTATTGCTTGTTGTAATACTGCCTATATTGCTTTTAATTCTGCTGAATTAGTGCGGATGCACTTGATATAATGTAGGTTGGTTGTGTTTGTTTGTGATTGTGTGAGATGGGGACAATGGGGTGTAACCCCTAAGAATTTTATTATTCCCCTGGGATGTAATATAATTTATCTAATTAACATTAATTAAGAGACATCGAATTGGAAGGTGATCAATAATTAATTTCACAAATTTCTTTAGTTGGGCTGGTGAGATGTTACAAGATATCTCAAACTGATATTTGCTGTTCAGTACATTTTGTGTTGGTGGTGTTCTCTCAGCAGATGCTCACAATACCTGTTAGGAAAATGCATATGCAATTTGATATTCTCCTATTTTGGCATTTTTTGTAGCTTTACTAGAGGGCCATTAGTTTTTACTGTTTGTACTGTAGATGGCCGTGGTGTCATGTTTTATGCTTCTGCTAATTTACAGAAAACACATTTGTAAGGCTTATATTACCCCTAACTGTACCAAAAGTACCATATATACAATGCATGCTGTATACGCGCACCTACATTCCTACTTTATTGATGACAAACAAAATATATATGACACAATATGTGATCTGTACGCATATATGATACATATGTCACGTTATATGATACGTATGCATATACGATACATATGTCACGTTATATGATACATATGTCACGTTATATGATACGTATGCATATATGATACATATGTCACGTTATATGATACGTATGCATATATGATACATGTCACGTTATATGATACATATGTCACGTTATATGATACATATGTCACGTTATATGATACGTATGTCACGTTATATGATATGTATGCATATATGATACATATGTCACGTTATATGATATGTATGCATACATATGTCACGTTATATGATACGTATGCACATGTGATACATATGTCACGTTATATGATCTGTACGCATATATGATACATATGTCACGTTATATGATACATATGTCACGTTATATGATACGTATGCATATATGATACATATGTCACGTTATATGATACGTATGCATATATGATACATATGTCACGTTATATGATACGTATGCATATATGATACATATGTCACGTTATATGATACGTACGCATATATGATACATATGTCACGTTATATGATACGTACGCATATATGATACATATGTCACGTTATATGATACGTATGCATATATGATACATATGTCACGTTATATGATCTGTATGCATATATGATACATATGTCACGTTATATGATACGTACGCATATATGATACATATGTCACGTTATATGATATGTATGCATATATGATACATATGTCACGTTATATGATACGTACGCATATATGATACATATGTCACGTTATATGATACGTACGCATATATGATACATGTCACGTTATATGATACGTACGCATATATGATACATATGTCACGTTATATGATACGTATGCATATGTGATACATATGTCACGTTATATGATCTGTATGCATATGATACATATGTCACGTTATATGATACATATGTCACGTTATATGATACGTACGCATATATGATACATATGTCACGTTATATGATATGTATGCATATATGATACATATGTCACGTTATATGATACGTACGCATATATGATACATATGTCACGTTATATGATATGTATGCATATATGATACATATGTCACGTTATATGATACGTACGCATATATGATACATATGTCACGTTATATGATACGTACGCATATATGATACATATGTCACGTTATATGATACGTACGCATATATGATACATGTCACGTTATATGATACGTACGCATATATGATACATATGTCACGTTATATGATACGTATGCATATGTGATACATATGTCACGTTATATGATCTGTATGCATATATGATACATATGTCACGTTATATGATACATATGTCACGTTTTATGATACGTATGCATATATGATACATATGTCACGTTATATGATACATATGTCACGTTATATGATACGTACGCATATATGATACATATGTCACGTTATATGATACGTATGCATATATGATACATATGTCACGTTATATGATACATATGTCACGTTATATGATACATATGTCACGTTATATGATACGTATGAACATGTGATACACAGGTCCTTTGTTATTACTAAAATGGCTAAGCGACACCCTTTTAATAATAAATATTTTTTGCAACACCTCTATCCATGCACTTGTGCATTTTTAAAGACATTATTACCCTAGATAAAGATTGTTAGCTGCCGATATAGATTTGTATCTAAATGCTTCATGTTACATTTCCTTGCCAATGGTGTAAGGATCTATAATGAAATATCACATCATAGTGGAATAAAGGTACGTATGAAATATCCTTTTTTTTCTGTGTAATGTTGAAAGCAATGTTGTTGTGCGAGGTGTGCTCATTTTGTACGGTTTTGTTTCTGAAATATCTTAAATTACCTATAAGCAGCAGAATCTCTGCTTCTAAATTGCAGGATTTGTAGGTCATCACTTGGTAGTCTGCTTCAGCAAGCAACAAGCATACACTTGTTATACATAAAAAACAATGCATCATATTGTGAACATCATCATATTGTCCGATGGTATGTGCATCAACTGTGAACGAACTTAATGAATTCCAGTTCACCATGCAACCAATGTTGACACAGCTCTTTTTAGACACGTTTACAGGCATTTCTTAATTTTTACATGGGCAATGAAAGGGGGGACCTCCCTTCATCGTGTTCTATCGTTTTCATAATGCAGTTACACATTTGGTTTTTGCACCACATGTTGTCAGATGGTATAGGCACTTGTCCAGCAACTGTAAATGGTCTGACTGACTTCCAATTCACCATCCAACTGATGTGTATAGGATGTATTTTGGGGTATTTTGTCAGCCATATATAAGTTTTGCCATGGACAGTGAGAGGGGCTACCTCTTGTTCATGTTATATAATTTTTCAGAATGCAAGTAAACATCTGTTTTCTACACCATATGCTGACATATGGTATAGGGACATCTGCAGCAGCTGTCAATGGTCTGAGTGAATTCCAGTGCACCATGCAACCGATGTAGATAGGGTGTATTTAGGGGTATTTTCTCAGCCATATATGATTTTTGCATGGACTGTGAGAGGGGCTTCCTCTTGTTGGTGTTATATCACTTTTCATAATGCAAGTGAATATCTGGTGTTTGTACCACATGTTGTCAGATGGTATAGGCACATGTCCAGCAGCTGTAAATGGCCTGAGTGAATTCCAATGCACTATGCAACCGATGTAGATAGGGTGTATTTTGGGGTATTTTTTCAGGAATGTATACGTTTTGGCATGTACAGTGAGAGGGGCTAACTCTTGTTGGTGTTATATCAATTTTCATAATGCAAGTAAACATCTGGTTTTTGCACTACATGTTGTCAGATGGTACAGGCACATGTGCACCAACTGTCAATGGTCTGAGTGAATTCCAGTGCACCATGCAACCGATGTAGATAGGGTGTATTTTGGGGTATTTTTTCAGGAATTTATACGTTTTGGCATGTACAGTGAGAGGGGCTAACTCTTGTTGGTGTTATATCAGTTTTCACAATGCAAGTAAACATCTGGTTTTTGCACTACATGTTGTCAGATGGTATAGGCACATGTGCACCAACTGTCAATGGTCTGAGTGAATTCCAGTGCACCATGCAACCAATGTAGATAGGGTGTATTTTGGGGTATTTTTTCAGGAATTTATACGTTTTGGCATGTACAGTGAGAGGGGCTAACTCTTGTTGGTGTTATATCAGTTTTCACAATGCAAGTAAACATCTGGTTTTTGCACTACATGTTGTCAGATGGTACAGGCACATGTGCACCAACTGTCAATGGTCTGAGTGAATTCCAGTGCACCATGCAACCGATGTATTTAGGGTGTATTTTGGGGTATTTTGTCAGCCATTCATAACTTTTCCCATGGACAGTAAGAGGGGTTCCCTCCTGTTGGCGTTATATCATTTTTCATAATGGAAGTAAACATTTGGTGTTTGTACCACATGCTGACATGATACAGACACATGTGCAGCAACTGTCAATGCTCTGAGTGAACTCGAATGCACCATGCACCCGCTGTGCATATTGTGTATTTTTGGGTATTTTGTCAGCCATTTGTGACTTTTTGCGTTGAGAATTGACAATGAGATGGGCGCCCTCCTGTTGGCGTTAAATCATGTTTTCATAATCCAAGTAAACATCTGGTTTTTGTACCACATTGTCAGATGGTATAGGTCCATGAGCACCAACTGTCAATGTTCTGACTGAATTTCATTGCACCATTCAAACCTGTGTGGATAAGTTGTATTTGGGGGTACTTTATTAGCCATTTGTAACCTTTTGCATGGACAATGAGAGGAGCTCCTTTTTGTCAGTCTTGTACACTTGTTCATGTTGCAGTTAGACAGCTGGTTCTTGTACCACATGTTTTAGATGATATAGGCACATGTGCACGTGCACTAACTGTAATTGGTCTGTAAACGATTTGTGACCAAACTTTCCATGATTTTACACAGGTTAGACGTTAAGGTCTGTATGAAACAGGGCGAGATGGATCTTTACCGAAATGCGCAAGTAAATTTCCCGAGCACAAACTTTGTGTACAACTAAAGGCAAAATATAACCTCCCTTGGTTGAATTACCTCCCTTGCCACAGGCGAGCAATCCTCACCAAACATGGCTGCCACAGTGCAAATAATAGATAGTAAACAGACCGGACCAAATGGCTTTGAAGGTTATACAGTGCGTGATTTGAAGGCACACCTGCGGGAACGAGGCTGTCATGTATCAGGGACAAAGGCCGAGCTCATAAAGCGTGCTATGGGATTGAGGGTTCTGTCTGAAAGGCAGTTCTCCAACACTGACCTTGAGCAGACAGAGGACAAAGTTGAACAGGTAGATCAATGTTGATGTTTCTGATTTAAATTATTTAAAATAAATGATTTTTGGCCGAAAATGACATGTTACGACATAATTAGGTTGAAAATGGGTAAAATTTTATTTTGTTTTCCAATCATAGGCTCCCATGTCATTTCAGTGTACATGATCATGATGATGTAGATCTAGCATATATAATTACACAAATTCTGAATCTATCAATTTTTGTCAAATTTTCATAAAATTCGGCACGACTGTAGAAAACCATCTCACCTGAATCTGTGTAATTTCAAACTAGAATCCTATCCACACTATTAGAGATACTGTGATTTAATCAACAAAGCATAATTTTTGTGACATGTCACTGAAAGTCCCATTGGGGAATCAGCTTGTAAATTCGACTATCATCAATTTATAAAATGAACCAAGCCCAAACACTACAAATACTAAGCTGTTGTTTCACTTTTTCTTTCTTATATCCAACAACTCCATGAAAAACATTACTAATGTAATGTAAAAAAAATAAACTTTTTTATTATTTAATATTTAATGAATTCGTTTACATTTTGATCAGGACTCCAGGAAACAGGAGGCAAGGTTTGCAACCTCTCTCGGAGAAAAACTCCCTGAACCCTGGACAGTACCCAGCTCTGAATGGACCGACAGTGAAGAGGACATTCCCATTATTAGATGTTCAGATCTTTACAATTATCTTGTCCTAAACAGGAGAACTTTTGATCATAAAACAACAAAAGCAAAGGGTCAATTGAAAGCGAAAGTATTTTATGAGGAGGGATATGCCCACAAATTAAATATCACAGTATAGCAGTTGAATGCTCCCACTGTTATGTGAAGTGTAGGGTTATTCCATCCATACCTGGCAGCAAGGAAAATCAAAGACCTGATTATACTCTCTGGGTAGCCCTAGCCAAGATGTCAAGAAATGTGCATGCAGCTGGTTGCACATGTGCAGTTTAGTTTCCTTCTATACATTTGTAACATAGACAAAATGGTTTCTTTCCATGTTGCAACCCAGTCTTATTAAAATCACATCTAGCAGGGATCATAACAGGGTAATGGGCCAACATTAAACTTAGAGGAAACTATAACATTATATTTAGATAAAGATATTCGACTGACAAAATGTAATTTCATTTTTTAAATAGGTACCTATGTAAGCACCTCTGTGTAGCTTTCTAAATATATTAAGGCTGTTGGGCCCATCAGACTTTGTTAATGGAAATGGCTGTTTCAAATGACCCCTCATATTTGTCAGATTTGATGATTATGGAACAAATAGAAAAAACGTTCTTGAAACTATCATCCTTTTTTATATTTTCAGGGAAGGTGAATGTTGCAACCATGTTTCCACTCTGCTGTATGCCTTTTTTGACATGAGCGAGAAAAAGGAAAAGGGACTGAATGCTTCCACATCTAAGAAGAATAAATGGATGGAACCGAGAAGGAAACTATCCCCCGTGAAATCTCAAAACCTTATCTTCAAGAAGTACAAGACGCAAGAGAGAAGCACTGAGAACAAGCTGTCATCTTCAACAACAACCAACTACTAGGATATCAGATTTGGATAAGATTACCCCAGTAAATGTGTCATCTTTTTGCGACAAGTTGCATGAAATTTCACCAAATTCTGGCTTTCTATTATCACAAGATAAGTATGTTAAGCTTTAAGTTAAGTCTCTATCTCCACTTCCCAAACTACACCAAATTGACTTTCTTTATCATGACAGTGTTGATCTTAATTCTCAGAACTGCAAGGATGAGTTTCAGTCTTAAAAAGACCTTCAATGATGTTCATGTCAGCCCTGAAACGTGTAGGAATATCGAAACAGCAACCAAAGGGCAAGCTAATAACCCCAGATGGTACGATGCTAGAGGGGTAACTGCATCCAACTTTGGGAAGGTTTCTCAGGTTCTAGGCTTTAAAAAATTTGACAGTGCAGCATTACGGAGGGGTGAAGCAGAAACATCATTATTACTATCAAATCCAAGGGTAGTTGGCAATTACCGAGAGGAAATGGTGTGATATTTTCATATGGACTCTCAAAGGATATTCTCTTGAGAGAATATATTTTGACAATCGATTCTGGCAGGACATGCTCTATAAACTCAACAGCTTCTATGTATCTGCATTGCTTCCAGAACTTTTCTCCCACAGAGTTAACGTGACAAAGTTCTCTTCCAGTAACTTTTGTACCACTGTTTCATGTGTTCTCTGTTGTGAAGAACAATTCCACAATACTGCGAGAATAGAGTAGTACCACCTTTGGCTCACCAGTGGCAGTAGCTCACAGGTTTCATCTCATAACCATATTGATGATACAGGCTTTCCACCTGCTCCTACGTGGCACCTCTGCAATATAACTGAAAGATTACTGAAAGGGGCATTAAATGTTGTTAACTTAACATATACATTATGTTGTATATCCCTTTAATCACCAGCCCAGTGCCAGTCGTAGCTCACAGGTTTCATCACATAACCACATTGATGTCTCTTATGCACATTCCTTCTGGATAAACAACGAATAAATTTTTGTTCAATCAAGCTTTTATTTGGTTTTGTTTTTGTAATGGTACAACATGAATTTGCAACATTCATGATATCAGACATGCAGTTGATGCGGGCGAACATCAAATACACTTTGCAGAATTATGATTGAAATATGTAAGTTTTAAAAATTATTTAAATTTCCATTCTCCTCATAAGGTACTGTAAACTAATAGTTAGTGTGTTCAGCAATTCGATTGGTCAATTTCTGGGATCAAATAGTCTGAATGATGTTTTGAACAAACAAATTAATCTTATCTGCTTTGAAAAGCTGTCTGTTAACTTCAGTATTTGTCAGCAGCCATACATTCTGTCGATCTGTTCATTTGTGATGTTGTTTACAACCTTTAGTCCCCCATTTTCAGCAATGACCAATTCTGATATAAATTTCTCAGTTCACATTCACTAGTGAAAAAAAGCAAAGAAATACGCTAATTATTGTGCGAACGGTTTACAATATTGATAAATAATTTCAGTTGTTACATTGCAGGATTTCATTCTTACTCAACACGTGCAAATTTTCTATTTGAAACCTCGGCTGACGCCTTTGGTTTCAAAGATAATGAAATCCTGGAAATTTAACAATTGAATCTATTTATCTTCTAAATATAGTTAAAATTAATCTTCTTCGTCATGTGTAAGTGGTGGTTGCATATTTGTCAAGGCAGCACAAATTTTCCATATATGTGTTACAAGATGAGTTGTAGTTATTGGCATAACTCCTTGAAGAATGCGAACATTCTTAACTCTTGAAATTGCTCTTTCCACATCAATCCTAGGATAAGCAATCCTCCTTGTTACCTCCACTTGTGTTCTGTTCAACTGTCTTTTTCTTTTCAGAGGGGGCATGATACGTTTAAGACATCTAAGTGCTGTTAGGTCAGTGATAAGAAACCCCTTGTCCGCCATTATTGCATCGCCTGGTTGAATATTACATTTTACAGTCAATTGTTTGTCACTAATAGCTCCTGACTACAAATCGGAGACGAATGTTATAACACCTGCAGGACTTATGCCGATTAGTGCCTTGTACGTCATATGAATTTTATAATGTGATTACAACAGGGATTTATTAATATTTGATTGTGGAGTCTCAGTAAATATTTCTGTGCAGTCAATTATTACACGACAGTCAGGATGCACCCGTTTGAATTTCTGTGGCATCGAGTCCATGATTGCTGATTTTGATGGCAATTGTATCAAAAAAGAGAGCTTATGTGAAAAGTAACGTATCCAGTGGTTTGTTATGGCACTACATGAAGACACAGAAACCTTGAATCGATATGACAAGTCCTCAAGCAGTAGTCCCGAGTCGCAGACGCATCATGACAAGAACAAATTCATCAACTAATCTCAGACTTCTTGGTCGTCCAGCATTCCCTCCGCTACCTTTCCGATTTGTATGTTCCGTAGCATCAGTCATTTCATCAAAACGTAGATTGAAGATTGCTTTTGGAATTCCAGTATAGAACATGCACTTTTCATCATTCTGAATAACATCTTCATGTGCTATACCTGGTCTTTCCACCTGAAAACCAACTTTTGGAAAAGATTTCACATTGACTACAGTGTCAGAGCTCTCAGTTTGGCTGGCAGTTGTTCTTAACTGAACTTTTCCCATGGTACTGATATTAGTGACGGTCACACTAACCTGCTCACATTTATTAAGTGTTCGCAAAGGTGTTTGCTGTACAACTTTGCAGTAGTCATGCAAGGACAGAGAAATATTTTCATGTGGAAAATTGTCTCAGCTAGTGAGTGGAATGTTGTTTGACAAGCATTCATCTTCAGAATGGCTCTCTGTGCAAGTGACACAACATTTATCTTCCTTGTCCGGCTGATGTACAATTTGGTCTGAAGCTATCTGAAATTAAATGAATGTCTAAGTCAATTACTTAGATCTAATCCCATGCAAACCTACATACACTTGGCAAGTGAAGAAAATGTTCAGTCAAACATGTGCTAATAAACATGATAAAGATACAAACGTTGAAAATATTGTTTTTTAGCATGAAACAATTAATTTGACATAGGTTTGTGGACATGTAAATTGGGGAAAGGACCAAAAAGCCTTAGCGGAAAGCCAATGGCATGGCAAGTTACTAATGTCTATTCAATAAATACTAACAAAACAAAGGATTAACTAGACACATGCATCACTTTCATACTTGCCTTTGATAAAGAAAATTTCTTTACTGTTCCATCTAACCAATAAAGGTTGTTGGTACAGTGCCTTTCACAAACACACCATTAGGAAAGTGGGCAGAACAGAGCCAGTCATTCTTCAGATTGGCCTTAAAATTTGGGCTCACACTTTTAATTCTTTGCAGCCACACAGCCTGGGTTGATTTATCTGCTGGAAATCTGTGAAGGCTGATGCCATTCACTACTTGACCACCATGGTTAGAACACACACAGCAGTAAAGTCTGTTGCATGTTTTCACTCTTGACTGACGATTGCTTGAAGTGGCCATATTGCTCACAGGAAGCAAAGCTGCAGTGTTTTCACAACAAAAGAGTACACAAGGGAGGTAATATTTCAGGGGAGGTGAGACCCTTATCATAAAGGACCATAGGACCTGCATGCTGTTGCAGTAAAAAGTGTATGGAAGGCCTGGGTGGAGACAAAGATAATTTGAGATAACATGTACACATGCTGTGTGAAGTAAGTTTCAAGTTTAAACCCTGTTCAAAGAAGAATTTAAGAGTTTTGGGATGTTTCGTTCATGATGTTAAAATTTTAGCAGCTCTGTTATTGGTTAAATCTTTGACTGAAAACAATTTTATTCAATTTGTTTTTATCAAGTTGACAACTGTGATATTTTGCATCATCGTTTTAATCAATTTCCACTTAGGAAAGACTGATGTAGACAGGATTTCAAGATGGAAACAATAAGGATGTTTGTTTTCATTAGTAATGTCAATTGAATAACATTTCCACTCTGTTTTTGTGCTAGTTTTGAGTTATTTCGTATTTTCAATCATGTTCTGAACAAATAAAATTAATTATTAATTACTAAGCCATGTTTTATTGTTTTTCAAACACATGATATTGACTATGTAATGACTCTTCAGGAAGACAATGATAAACCTTTTTCAGAAAAAATGTTATCACCAACAAAAATGTGTGGTGTTATTTCAAATGTTCAAATCACAACTCTTATTTTAGTTATTATAAATATTTATATTTCATTAAAAAAATACACGATCTCCAAAACAAACATGTCAATATCCAATTATTCCTACTACAGGATTCGTCAGCTAATGACAAACGTTTAAATGAGTTTTTCTCAAAATGACAGAAGTTTGGCTTAACTTTCTTCTCCCGGGGTCTTCAATTACCAAAGCAAGTTTCACCAACTATGCTCATGGTAGAATACAAGGAACAACCCCAACTAACCACTGTAAATCTCAGCGAGAACAATCTACACAGGAACACTGACTCAGAGAGCGACATAAACACGTCTGTTCAGGTCAGCAGACCAAGCAGGACTCGTCTTAACAACCATACATTAGAGATTATCTCCCTTAGTTTGATGTGAAAATCTATATGCTTTGTGGATGGTGGAGACTCTACTTATCATTGATTATTAATTTGTAGGATCAGAAGTGTTTAAGCGACTGGTCCACAGTTGACAGTAATACAGGAAGCAGATCTGTCATATCCATGTATGAATATCAGAACCCTTCCCTATTGCGCAACTGCATGACATTTTTTCACTGGACGAAATTCCCCTCTACCACAAAACACTGCATGAACTGTAGATCGTATTATGACTAAAACATGAATGTGTCATATTTTAAACATTGAAAATTGTAAACCTGAAATTTTCATGTCATACTCCAGTCAACTAACAAGGGGGATAACTGAATGAACAGCTTTGCTTTGAATGAAATCCATGTGCCTGATGCGTCATCAAAACATCCATTATTATTGTATCAACATTGATTCAATCCCGTGTATCTCCCAGTTTCCATAGTCGCACATTGAAAGTACAGTATGAAGAGAATATAATCAAAACTGTAGAATCGACCCTGCTTTAAACAGAGATTGCTGAATAAAAAGAGCTTGCCGCTTCTATTATGACGTCAGGCAACGATGTGGATGACAGCTGTTGATGAGTGTGTGAGTGAGTGATTTTTTTTTTGCCATACTCAGCAACATACCAGCTATATGTCGGCGGTCTATAAATAATCGAGTCTGGACCAGACACTCCTGTGATCGACAGCATGAGCATCGATCCATGCAGTTGGGAACCAATGACGTGTCACCCAAGTCAGCGACCACCCGATCCCGTTAGTTGCCTGTTATGACAAGCACAGTCGCCTTATGTGGGGTTGCTGGAGACCTATTCGACCTTGGATCTTCAGGGTGGGATGTTGATGAAGGACTAAACCAGTATATGAAACATGTGCATGCTTCACAACAGGCTTTGCCTGATGTTTCAGAACTGATGACATAAAAGCTGCATCTGTATGCTCCTCACAAGTCGCAGGTCTCATGAAACACAAATATATACTACTGGTGGTAGAAATCGAGAAGTCGTGTTTACCACATGAACTGTTTAAAAATTTTGAATGTTGTTGTTTTGCGTCTTTTTTAATTTCCAGCTTGTCGTCAACTGATTGAACTGCAGTGAAGGGCAGTTGTAGTGTCTTGGACAGAGTGAAACACAACTGGATAACCCTTCCTCCAATACATAATCTGCCTACTGAAGCAGGTTGCCAAACTAACTAAAACAAACAGTTCAGTTGACTGTAGTTATGAATGTTTTACTTGTTTACCTTGCCACTTTTGAAAAAATCCCAGCTAATTCACATTTTTTTTACATTAATCAGAATTTTTTAGGAAAGCATTTACTTTTAAAAAGTGGAAAACTTGAAAATTATCCAGTATGTGTAAAATAGTTTTGTTACTTTAACACTGTACAATGTCAAAAACTAAAAACGTATATTGAAACCATTAAACAACAAACGTTATCTCTTGCATGATGGAATTCATTGTGATCCCTGATTACATTGAGCACTTCGCATGAATGAGAGCTTGGGGCAAGATACATATCTTTCACTTCTTGCTCACTCTCGAGTATTGGTTAAGCTCTGTCACGTCATCAGATTTTATCGACTGGTATGAAAGTGTGCGGGGTAGCGATCATCACAAGGTCCATTTCAGTGCTAAACACCCAAGCGCGAGTCACCTTTTGAACCAATCGATAAATATGTTATGTTTTGGCTTACATTGCAATCAGGGGGTCAGAACACTTAACTTGTAGAACTGGGTCTGTTTCAAGTAACCCCAAATTGGCATGCACAAGAAGGCGGTAATGCAGGAACATCAAACTACATCAGCATAGCCAGGCTACATAACTAGCACCAACATACAGACCGGTGCCAGATACACTGAGTCGCTTGACGTACTTTCCATAGTCTTACATGCCATTTCAGTGTAGCATCAATAATTGTGATGAAGTGAATTTAGAACTGATCTATGTAAAATATGACAGGCAAAAGTGAAATCATCTCTGCTCTGGGCACATAATTTCAGTTCAATTTTATTCCGACCACTATTTAAGTAATGGCATCACATTTCTCAATTACGCATGGTTTCACAATGTACAAACCCAATGGCCGCCATGTGAAAAGGAGTTTTCGGCACTGAACAATTGTTGATTAACTTGTTGGAATTCGATAAATAAGCTGTGGAAAATTGAACAGAAATTTTGTGATTTTAGGCAAGATGTTTCTTCATAAATGTGCAAAATTCGACATGGATCTAATGAAAATTAAATTCATGAAAATTATTTATGCTACACTAAATTAGCACGCAAGTCTATGCACGGGAATACATGTAACATCAAGTGGCCCGAGTCTGCTAGCTTTCTTTAATTATTCACCCGACATAAATGTTACAGATGTTCTTTTGACCACCCTTCTCAGGTACAGTAAGACTGTCTAATGTTACCTGTTCCTAAACAAATCAACAACTATTCCGTTGCTGTAAGAAATGATAAATGTAGATGTTTCTGAGGAAGCAAGTCGACAATACTTGATTTTATTCTTAACCTTTCGTAACATATATACTTCATTCTATGAGAGTGAAGGATAGAGTCAAAATAATTTGCCATTACCCACACAAATGGAGCCATGTAGCTGTAGCAATATTTTTAACCAGGATTTCAGCTGAATTTACATGCAGTTGATTTAGATGAGAAACGTGGCAGTATAATTGTAGACTCGTTTATTAGAAGTGCGTTGTTTACATGCCTGGAAAGATCTGAGTTAGAATTGGTCTTTGTAAACCCATGCATGTAAGAGGCAAGATTTGGCTGACACGTCTCATGAAATTCTCGTAGTCCAGACTCAATTATGTACACATGTCGTCATATAACTGGAATATTGGTAGTGGTGGTTTTAAAAACAACCAAAACACAAAACAAAGAACAAAAAAAACAAACAAACAAACAAAAAAACAACAAACAAAATAAATAAAATTAAAAAACAACAACAACCCCCCCCCAAAAAAAAACAAAACAAACAAAACTAAACAGACAACTAAAAAAAGGGAAAAAAAACCGCACTTGCATACAATGCGAGTATTGTCAAAATCAAAACACTTCAAAACAAATGTCTGTGTTCTTCAGAGTAAGCCCAATCGTTTCCACGTTTTCCCACTTTGCTAAGGTGTTAGTGTTATGCTGTGCATAACATTATTATGGTGTCACTGTAATTTGTTTTCTTACACTTATGGCTTGTTTCCAATATGTCAAGGATTAATATCTATCCATAAACATTTGGTCCTGCTCTTTCAAAACTGCTGATGGCATAAAGTTATGATGGTTTCCACCTGAAATAATATGGACTAATGTATGCTTTTACACATTTATTCATAAGATTATTTATTTTTTTGAAGGAATGAAAAAATCAATTTTTTAAGTAAAATATTTTGTAGATATATAATATTGACTGCAACTTCTAATATCTGAAGGAATGGTGTAAATCCAGGTGGGGTCCATGTAGGTATCAAAGGTACTTGTCACCATGGTCCCTTTATGGTGATCCAAGTTCAGTTGTTGGAGTCTGTTTTCATATTATTCATTAGTTAAAAAGTTTTGTATTTATATACTTGTTTTACAGTAATATCAGTGATATACTTCTTGTTGTTACTGTCCTTCGTTTCATAATTTAACGTTATGTGTTGTGAATGTTGAACTTGTTTAGCCACAAGCTGAAATACTACCGATATGACATTTTCAAACAGGTAACAGTCGATTGTGCAGTTTCCGTATCACAGAAACTTTAAATGTGTTAATGTATTTTTCACTTCCCAGCAGTTACAGGCTCTCTTGTTTTGTAAACAAAAAATATTGTAGCGCTCAAATTACAGAGGGACGCGTGTTTGTATCAAAAGATGCTGTTTACACATTGCAACAAAAACAAAGATAGTATATATCTAGAAGTATATAGTTTGAGACCCGTGAAGGTCCGGGTTAGAAAATTGACTTTCAGTAACCCCTGCTTGTGGTAATTGGCGATTAAAGGGATCGGTTGGTAGGGCTCGCTGACTTTGTTGTCACACGTCATTTGTTCACATGCGCACTGGATTTGTCTGGTCTAGACTCAGTCAAGTATTTACAGACTGTTGCCATATAGCTGGAATGCTGTTGAGTGTGGCATAAAACAATACTCACTCACTCACCCATGTTAGAAATGCAAAATATATTGTCAAACTTGTCACGTGGCTGTGGCCTCCTCGCTGGTTCTCAAGAATGGCGCTGGTCATGTGACTTGGTGCATCCAACGTTCAGCGTTATATAACTCTTTTTCAGTATCTTGCTCCTTTTTAAGTTCACCCCATGTCTACATTAATACTCGAAAAATAGGAGCAAAATATGGCAGTTGTTCGACACCAAATTGTATAACACACACTGACACGCTGGGTAGAAAACACCGTCAAAAATTTGCAAATTTTCTGGCAAAAGTCCTCTGAAATGTAGTCACATCAAGTGACACTCTAATCGGCCACCGCACCGAGGTCAGAGTTCAAGTACAAATGCCATGACGTCATCATCGGCTGTTCTAACGTCACGGGGTTCTGATCGACTGAGGGCTAATATTGATTATTCTGGTGCAGTGATGAGGCCGTGCCTATGACTAATATTGTAAATTTGGTCTGTGGCAGCGTCCCAAATATCGTTATTTGTTATAAATTCAACATATTTATTTACAATTAATCACTTTCTAAAGTACTCCTTCCAATTAATGAGATAAAATCTCATTTTCCAAATATTTTTTCGTATGGTACAAAATAGTTTATCCTAAATATATTTTTCGTTTAGGTAGACATATATATTTTCACATCCGTTCAAAATGTGATTAAAATGTTATCAAAACCTTCAAGATGTGATTAAATTGGTCCTGTTTGAAAATAACATTCTGTACACGTGCCATGTCATACAAATATAGTGCGGATGTCTCACATCTTCTGAAAGTGTTGAAATATTACAGACTATTTTGCGTTTTAAATGTTTGGAATTTTAATGTCACTCTTGCATCAATAATTTCATGAGCAAAAACATTTCTTGAAAGAGTGAGCAGCTATTTTTTTCATTAAGTTTAATTATTGTGAACAAAGTTCATAGCAACTAAGGACAGTATTGTATGGAGGCCCATGTAACTGAAAGGCGAGAAAAGAGGTCGTTCTGTTTTCTTCATATTTCAGGGACACCAGTGATGGGGTTTCGAACCTGGGTTTTCGACGATGACGCTCGAATGTTACTTGGCTGTCCCAAGGCCCACCCCGCAGTTGCTCAGACACAGTAAGACGATCTTGTATTCCTGATTGAGAGCGTCACTCCTGAATCCTCACACTTCACCAGCTTCCCTCACAAAGCAACACGCAGAAATACACAGACAGGAATGTTGACAGCGAAGGACAAATGATAATGAAAATGCTAATAATAATTGGCTCGTGGCAATACATAAACTGACGGTCTTCCGACTTCCTGCACGGTCCTTGTGGCCATCTTTTCTTGTACTGTTTCTCTGGACACCAACTGAAGCGCCCATTACAGTGTGTTTGGAGTTGTGGATTCGCATGACGTTGTATGGACTGTTGTGAAATTTAGTTCTCATGAAATGACTGAAAAGTTATTTTTTCATTCTTTAAGTAGCATCGTATGCTATTGCTCTTTCTAAACATAAGAAAATTAGGCCTTAATTGCAATGGGCGATCTTTTTGTGGCAAGAAGCGATAACTCTCCTTTCAAAGTGCGACGGTCCAACTTCTCACATCCGGTCTGGTTCCCTAGTCAATGTGCGCTGCGACAGCTTGCTACATGTAAAGACAGAACCCAGCTTCCGCGTTGCCGTGTTCACCTTTACTGAAAAAAAGTACCGTTTATGGCGAAAAGCCATTAACTGACGCATCTTTTGCTTTCATTTTAAGTTTAGAATGTCATACGTCGTTTAATTTCTAAATGCAGTACGAATTGACACGATTGAAGTTGACACGCCTTGAAAAGTCGGTATATACTTGATTTTCCGCTCAATTTGTCGCAGTTGCGCAGTAGGTACTTCCTTAATGGCGATCACGTGACAAAGGACACGCTAGAGGACAAAATGGCGTACGTCAAACCTGTCTGTATGACCTAGATTGTGTTCAATCTTTTCACTGACAGAGAATGGGAGTCAAGCGGTGTGCTTGGGGCGTATGCAAGAGCGACTCGCGCCTCTACTACAAGCTCTCAATGAACAGAGTTTTTTTCATCCGGTTCCCAAAGCCAAAAACCAACTCAGAAAAATGTGACAGGTGGATACGGGCTAGCCGAGAGCCGCGATGCGGTCCTATACAGTCAAGACATGACCCTGCATCGCGGCCGAGAACACCACCTTCATAAATCCTATTCAGATTCTAGCGGCCGATTACCCCTCGTATTTTCTTGTGATTTTTTAAATATACTTCCCGTGGGTTTTTGACTGAAAAGTCGATAGCGATCTACTCCCAGATAATTTCCCTACACATACATGTAACTCATGTTTTTATGTTCATACGTTTATATATTAATGGGCATGTTACCCGTAAACATGTTTCAACTACATGAACTATAGCGAGTTGACATGCTATGCGCCGAATTTCTATAGTCTGTATCGGAAGATGTTCTTCATTAGTGCTATGCAAAACTCACTCTCGTCTCCTGTTTCGCGCGCTCGTACTTAAATTACAATCACTCTTATGTATAACGTATTTATCTGTTTTTGTGCCATGATTTATAGCTTTTCTTTGCAGAGAGGACTCCATTCACATCCAAACGAAAAAGACGTTAGCACATTTATTTTTGTACAATATAGCGCTCAGGACACTTAAGGAAGCACGATCTTGTCGTTTTCACTATGATATTTCACTTCGACACATGTCCAAGAATTTCAAGCATTCTCCAAATTTACATTCTTGTATTGTTAACAAAATCCAAGCAGGCCTAAGTGTAAGATAAGAATGTTATTACTAGAATTAGTTTTATTTTGCCGGATAATATGAATGTTTGAACTTAATCTGTGAGTGAATTTGATCGTGTTTGTGCAGACGTATTGCTTGTTGCAAGGTAATTTGAATTCAGACGTCATTACACTTTTCTTTCAATTATAAAAAATGAGGGTGTTCTATTATGCATTTTGTTTAGTACCGGAATAATTTTCTATCCATTTTATAAGGCTGTGCACCCGTAAAGATTCGGGATAGATTTGATTTTCAGCATCACTTGTCTGTCGCAAGAGGCGACTAACGGAATCGGATGGTCAGGCTCGCTGACTTTGTCCACACACATCATCGTATTCCATTTGCGATGTTCACGCTGTTGATCACTGGATTGTCTGGTCCAAGCTCGATTATTTACAGATCGGCGCCATATGGCTGGAATATTGCTGAGTGCAGCTTAAAACTGAACTCACTCACTCAGCTATACGTGGTTGTTCCTCAATGATTTTACATGTGTAGGTTTAAATAAAATATGAATGATATTTTCTGTTTCAGCTTTGCAGAAAGAATACAGCTAAACTACAATTTTAAATTTGAACGTCTTTATCTGTTGTCAGCATCCTAATTTCTGTGAATAACACGGTGTTGAAATCATCTTAGCTTTGTCTTCTTCGTTGCTATTACTTACTGACGTTGTCAAATTATCTTTCGATATTTATGTATCAGTATCATTTTGCCATTTTGATTAACTAATTTTTGTCTATTTTCCCCTTTAAACATCATCCTCTAAGCAACAGCATAAATTAACCTGCATCCTCCCCCTGTAGTATGAAGTTCTGAGGTTACATGTATAAGGATTTAATGTTTTACCCAATATACAATCAAATGATACAGATTCAGTTTCATAGGATTTTTTATGGATTTGATAATATGTTTTCCAAGAAAAAGTCTTGAAAGGAGATATTAGAACAACAGATTGGTACAATGTTTCACTGTAGGAAAGTTATTAGTATTTCTTATTAACAGACATATTCATTAGAAATTATCCTGGTTATGAAATTTATATTACATACGTGTTATATGACGTATATATTATTATGGACAAAGGCGTTTAATGACTCTAGGTGTGCGTTCGTTAATAACTTTTAACGATATACTCCACTTTTTGTTGTTGTTGTTTTGGGGTTTTTTTTAATAATATACACGGCGTAATCACTGTAAATTGCTAAAGACATAATATTAAGCTGGTTATTAAACTTTACTTCTGAAAAAACTTTACCAAAAATTAAAAAGCAAAAAGAAAAAAAAGACGTTTAGACATTGAAACACATGGTAAATTATTCCGTTGTTTATCTGTCAGGACATTCAAATGGTGATTGATTCATAACTACACTGGCAATATTCCAGCCATATGGTGACTAAAACGATTCATTTATTAAACCCGTGGAAACGATTTGAACTTGTCAAACAAAAATCAAGCTTCAGGTAATCTCAGATTTGTTCTTTTATATGTAAGAATTGAGGGCCGGTGGGATGTGTCATCTTCTAATGAGTGAGTGAGTGAGTGAGTGAGTTAAGTTTTAACGTCACATCGGCAATATTGCAGACATATCGTGACGAGAAGATACGTGATATAAAAAAAGAAATATATATGCATATTATGAAGAACTTGTCGACAAAAGGAGAGTAAAACCACTAGACTATCACAGTTAGTATTTAAAACTAGCGCGTCTTCTACTGACTCATAAAAACAGATCAAGTTATATTATAGAAAGGACAGGAACACAACTGGCTTATCACTGATAGAGAATTAAATTAACATAAAGAAGTGAAATTAAGAAAAAGACTGGGGATACGCGCCAACTAAAGGTAGATCACCGGGTATCTCGGTGACTGACAGTAATTTGTCTACCTGCATGGACCCTATCTGGATTTACATGATCTTTTGTACCGCTGGCGATAGTAGTCAAATTTAGCCATATTTGGAAACCACAAAAATCACACGTTTAAAAAATCTGGTAAGTTTGCATTTACTTAAGTTCGTGAGGTAGTAACTGTCTCAGGACAGTACTTTTACACTACTTCAACATCCTTTGAGGACAGAGTTGCTAATTTAAACTACCGATTACAAAAGAAAAAATATATCTAACAACAACACCCCTCTCTGCAAAGAAAAACTATAAATCATGGCACAAAAACAGATAAATACGTTATACATAAGAGTGATTGCAATTTAAGTACGAGCGCGCGAAACAGGAGACGAGAGTGAGTTTTGCATACCACTAATGAAGAACATCTTCCGATACAGACTATAGAAATTTGGCGCATGCGCATATCATGTCAACTCGCTATCGTTGAAACACAAAGTTTACGGGTAACATGCCCATTAATATATAAACGTATGGTCATAAAAACATGACAGTTACGTGTATGTGTAGGGAAATTATCTGGGAGTAGATCGCTATCGACTTTTCAGTCAAAAACCCACGGGAAGTATATTTAAAAAATCACAAGAAAATACGAGGGGTAATCGGCCGTTAGAATCTGAATAGGATTTATGAAGGTGGTGTTCTCGGCCGCGATGCAGGGTCATGTCTTGACTGTATAGGACCGCATCGCGGCTCTCGGCTAGATACGGGCTTGTTGTAGAGGCGATGATTTTGGTCGACACAGGATCACTCAGGACACTTATGTTTGCTCCCTTCACTTTGTTGGTGGTTGTGGACCAACCCCCGAGCACCCAGATCCCATTCCCGCAACCGCTCGTGGGGTTGAAAAGCGAATTTTCGAAACCCGAAGGCGGAGACCTGCACCAAAAGACCGTTCAACTCCCATTATGCCTCAGGTCACGGCATTTCCTACGACAGAACAAGAGACAGAGCAACTCTCGGATGTCGTAGCATCGGTGAAGTAATGAAAATTCTTTTTTATATGCTATCAGCCCTTAAGTTGTTCCCAACGGTAATGTAACCGTTGTCACAATAAAATCTTACAAATGGTTCCTATACAACCACCGATTCTGGGGCTACACCTCCGGCGAACGAGCATCCATTAGAAGTTCTTTATCCAGATTTTATGATTATTACACATCCTTGATAATTGAAGAAATTCTGTATAGAATGAAACATTTACTTAGAAACATATATACTGCGTTTGGAGCAGCAGTTTGTCACTCATCTGAATTAAATTAAATTAAATTTTGACACTACTGTATATTTTTATGTTTACATATACAAGTGTCATGCACCTGTTATCAAAGTCGGTTGCATCAGAAACACCAGTCATCATAGCTGGAAATAGAATATTTCCACCTTGAATAATATGTCCACCAGTCAGGATTGTGAGCCATGTTATATATGTGAATTTATTAGTTCAAAAGTCAAAAGTTTAACACCATTTAAAACTCTTAAGGGAAATAGTCATTTACAGATATTTCTCTCAATGAACAACATATAATTCTCACCACCCAAGTGGATGTGTATGGTAGAAATATATTTCATATGTTTCTTGTTTTGGTAACATTAAGTTGACAAAATATTTCCCATGACAGACAATTTACAATCGAACTTTAATTATCTAACTTTCTGATTTCCAGTCAACAGTTCTTAAAAAAAAAAATCAGGTTATGTATGTTGGTTAGGGATTAACACAGAACATGTGTTTATTATCAAATATATGATTTCGATGATACAAAATCGAATTTAACCCCATAATTGTATGAAGATATGTTTATGCATTTATATATATTATTACATATTTAACAGTACAATGTACAATGACTGAATAAAGTCATGAATGTGTAATGTAATATAAAAGTACACAAGCTCCAGCATACAAAGAATCAGATGGAATTACAACATTGTACAGTGCACATACAATGATAAGTGGGAAAAGATATTGACTTTGAAAAATCATTTTAATGCAACAAAACATAAGAGCAAGCTCTAAGAATAAAAATATGAGCTTCTTCATGACTATTATAATAATCTGATCATTGTGAAGACAAGGTGTATGTAGACACTGTAGGAAAATGTAAAACCATTTGATGCTGACAACACTTAACAGGACCATTTATTATATTAGAGATGTGTGTTGTTTAGTTGTGTAATGAAAATAGAATTTGGAAAGTGCCCTCGAATATGTACTTCACCTAATGGTAGTTTTGCTTCTTCTGTGTCTGATATAGTATATTTAATAAATTAATATTTTAATATTATGTCATTTATTAAAAAGTAAGAAAAACAAATCATGTTAATTTATACCCTTAATTGTTGATGATTATAATGCAGTCATTGTAGAAATCTGCAATATCTTTATGCATTATTTGCCTACATGGTGAATTTATATTTCATGCATCACAAACCATTACAGACAAAAAAGTAGATTTTAGTTATGCCCATGTTTGTCGCATTTGAAAGTTGGCTACATGTAGGCGATGACTGACATAATTCGTCAGCTACTGTGATTTTACAATTACTTGACCATTGTTTCTGACTTTCCTCTGTACCTACTACGCCGTTGTAAATTCCATGAATGCAGCCATATCGGCCGTAATACTAAAATGATTGGAGTACATATACATTGAAATTACACTGCAGTTTTAAATGTGTGATACTGAGACATCTAGTGCCAGACTTAAATAACCGATTGCAAAGCGTCGACAAAACGACAAAACATGACCTGAAAACGATCAGCTGATTCCACCGCCTCGCTTCGAACTGCCACCTCGCGATTCATACTCACAAAGTAAGCTGTCATGCCTATCCCGGGTGTATCATAGGATCATGGAATAAATATTTCAGGACATAACACTCGATGTATCATCGTAAAAGGGAAAAGCTATTCTGTCCATGCACCGGCGTGAACGTCACCGATGAAGGTGAAGGATATACTGGTTAACTGTCTCTAAGTTTAATGGTAACACTTACGGCTCACATCGCGCATACGACATGCGCTGTCAGTTTAAGTTTCGGCCTTGCGGATTCGTGAAGGGAAGATAAATTCAAAAAGATCGCCCATTATTTTTGTCAAAAACAGTTGTTTTCTCAAATCACCAAATTTACATTTCTTTCCCGCAACAACACTTTATACGATGTAACATGTTACAAAAATGATATTTCTAGCAATATTGTGTGACAGACATGAAGATAAGCTTAGATTGTTTGTATATCCACATAAATGCTTGAAATTGCATGGATTTCTTTGCTTAAATAGATTTGTATTTATACTCTTTAGAAATTACACATAGAACTAAGTTTCCTTTTCGGTTTTTTCGGCAAAGCCTCACCCAAGAAAATATTGCATTACATTAATGGAATTGAAAACATTCATACTTCTTCATACAGTATTTAAAAATCAATATGATTATTGAAAACCTTAAAAAATGCAAAAATATTATTGTTATGGGCAAGATACGCTTGTTACAGGAAAGACAGAAAACGTTGCTTAACAATCTGTTTTTCATATTAAATAAACATCAATATGTTGAACCAAAAATGTGAGTTAACAATGGTTTACCCCTAACAATATATTAAGACGTGCATATTTTGTACAAATATCCCGTGAACTGCTGTTTTTCTTTAACGTAACATACACGCTCTTTACAGTAACAGAATTAATTCTTTACTGTAACGGTTGCATTCGTTGTAGTTAAATCAGTATGTACATCCAGCAAATGCTGTTGATTGCATACACATACGTAGAGAATAATATTCATGTTACTCCTACTTAGGGTAAGATATTAGTAAAAACCTGAACATGCTAATAACAGGAACAGATATATATCACTCATCATCTGTTTTGCACATTGTATAAACATAATACATTGAACCAAAAGTGTTCAACAGGTTCACATCTAATATTATATTAAGATAAAAGTTTATAATATACATAGTTCCTGTTTTTACATCTGATTTTTCTTTCCTGTTACATTTTTAGCGTTACAGGAAAGAATGTAACAGGAAACAAGTACGTCAACAGAAACATTACGAGGAAATTAATACCGCCTTGCAAAAATGTTTCATAGTTCAAATGTAATCATGGAAACAAAATTTTGCAATATTGTACATGTCAGTGCAACAGTATTGTTACAGGAAAGATGCTTAATAAATACATGCTCCAAGTCCTAATATTTAACGCCCTTTCCCCGCAGCCCTCAGTCAGTAGGACATCTGGAACTTGGGTCATCATGAGAACACAGGAAGTGCCAAAGAGCAGGCAGAAGTTTCGGTATTTTGGCATCAGGTATCATACATTACTTCAAATTTGAGGCTGTCGTTACGAAAGAACATTAGCTTAGGGTAGCTACAAAACATGTCTTATTTAAAACAAATATGGCACCAAACATCTTTACATCATTATGTGTGTGAACTAAACAGTTCATACACATGAAATCACCCCCCGAAAGTTAACCAAAACCCTGACAGGGACAGTGAGAACAGCTCATTTTTATCCCTTTACAGGACTGTACTAAATATCTAAATAAATTTGTCCACATTTAAACATGGATATACAAACGGAATGCCTCAATTTCCGTCTTGGGCTGAAAAATTGCGGCAAAGTTGAAGAAATATTTATGTGATTATGCAGGGACAGGAATTCCTGCATATGTTTTAAAAAGACCCTTTTACTTAATTTGCATATTTATTAGATTTGGATACCAATTTTATTAGATGGGTTTATTACATCGATAACACTCTCCATTATATGATAAATTGCTGTAACACAGTGACCTGATAGCTCATCTATTACACATATTAATAAGATAAGTTTTATTCCAAGTTTATCAAGTCTGAATTACGTGCCTATCAGTGAACAATAGAAATGACTTGAGAGCTGGGGCAGAGAGTTTCGAAAGCATGCAGTGTGGCAATTAGTGGATGTTAGTCTGAGTGTTATAGGGCTTACTATGCAGAGCTATGGACTAAGAGTAAAATAAAGTGTAAAACATTACTAAGATTCTTATACGTGTTCATTGTTATTAAATGGAAACAGTGCCATTCACCTTGATACCTTATAAGAACTATATACATTTATATATAAATCGACACTGATTAAGATAACAAAGACTGTTTGAGGCTTCACCCTGCTTTTGGCAATATTCCAGCAATATTAGGATAGGAAATGGGCTTCACACATTGCACTCAAGTGGAGAATCGAACCTGTGCCAAGGGCGTGGCGAGCGAACACTTTAACCACTTGGCTACCAGAGTAGAATAGACCTTCAGGAACCCATACTTGCTATAAAAGTCGATTAAGAGGCGACTAACGGGATCGGGTGGTCAGACTCGCTGACTTGGTTGACGCATGTCATCGGTTCCCAATTGTGCAGATGAGGTGAAAGATAGTATATCTATATGAGCATACAATGGACGAGCTCCAAAGACACAAATCCAACTGTCATAACACCGTTTGGCTATCTTTGGAAGCAGCTGGCAGCAACCTTAGTGACTCTTCATCACCTTAAATTGCTTGCCGACCGGCCGTAGTAAGTCCATTTCACGCTGAACTTGCAATTTCAAGCTTGTATGAGTCCTCATGTCTTAAGGTAAATTTAAGTGTTGTGTTTTCCTTAATAAACCATGTTTTAAACCGTTGGTTCTGTTGTATTTTAATGAGTTCTGGGAGAGTGTAGTCAGGGCCAGCAGCTTGTAAGGTCTGTAGGTCCTCGTAGCTGCCGATCAACGTTGGTCCAGCACCGACAAAGAAACCTTGGCTCAACGTCTTTTTTATTCCTCAATATTTTTTACCCTGAAACGTTTGTACAAATCGAGCAATACTATCACATAGAAAGCAATACATCCTTCAGACTGAATTCACTTTGGGCTCTATGAATGAAACAGAAACTCAATTAAAGCTCACCCTCTTTGGCTTTGCTTGACACCTCTGCGCAGCTTGGTGTAGGCTCTAGAAATATTTAAAGTGTTTCTGACACAGATAAAATTATAAGCATGTTTCAAAACACCGTTTAGCGGATCTTTGGAAGCAGTTGGCAGCATTCTTAGTGACTACAGGATTACTTGCGACGTTTCAAAATGATTACCGATTAATAAAATAATAACAATAAAATATGAGAAAAGGCCTGATGATCTATGCCTCTCCGTAGTGGGCCTAGTTAGGGGAATTTTATTCCCTGAACTGAACTTGCATCACACAGTTAGGGCTGACCCCCCCAAGCTGGTTTTACACAGGGTTACCAACAGACAAGAAGAGTAAATTTTACAACTCCGCAGTCCAGTCAGCCTTCTTCCCGTAGAGACACAAACCATACTGGATATGGGACTTGCCCCAGGGGGAGGCATAGGACCCGACCAAGAATATCTTGGTCAAACCATCTCAGATCCACACCACTAGAGTGCGCGAAAGCGACAGGATGGCCTGATAATCCACGCATCAGTGGCAGTTCGCTTAAGCTGCATTGGGACAATATGCCATGCCCATGTATGCTTACCTGACGGAGCAAAATCTCCAAAATCAACTCCGGCGGCTAAACCATTTCATGCCCCATGAGCCAGTGCAAAACACAACTGGTGCCCGTCAGAGCAAAATGCACAAGTGGCAGCAGACCCAAAACTCCTTATGGACGTCCGCGCGAACCTCTTTCCTCTTGCTGACAGAAACTCTTCCGAGAAAGAGCCAATTGGCCCCGAAATTTTGGACCCTCACTCTTCCTCGGTTATAGACCTTTCCAAAAATCCTGTTTATACTTGTTTTACTTCTATTGATGAGGGAATTTGTGATTTACCTTTAGAGCAACGGAGGCCAATTAAGCAACTCAATGTGTCTTTTCCCAAAAATGAAATTGTTTTACTTAATGAGAAATTATCTCTCTAAACCTTTTGCGGACTGTTCCTTACATGAAGTAAATTGCTGCCGCGCGAACCTTGCAGGAACCTCACACAGTTTCTAAAGACAAACCCTCTAATAATAACAATTAAACGGTTTCTTGTAAAACTTACTGAAACTCGAGTTCTGCTTTAAAATACGTTCATCAGGGAGTCCAATGTCAAAACGGCAAAAGGCAATATGGAGAAAATTAAAACTACAATACAAGCCAACAACAGAAAAGATAATTCTCCAAATTCATCATTCCCCTCAGGCGAAAATAAAGGTTTGGACACAAAGAAAGAAAACGATGGCATAAGAAAAACAAATTTATCAGATAAAATACACTCCTTAGAAATAATGACAAGCTATTTTACAGGCAACTCAAAAAAGTGGTGTTGATGAGCATGATAAACGGCCTCCCATGGCTGCTAATGAAAGGTTCTGGAAACAGTTGTGATCTATACCCGGCGACTGTAACCTGGAGGCACCAGGGGGTGGGGGTGCAAGCATCAACTTGCATCAACAGCTGTCGTAAGTAAGCTGATCATAAGTAGGAAGTAGATCTGTCACATCTATGCATGAATACCAGAGCCCTTGAATTTAGCATAACGGTATGACATCATTTCATTGGACGAAATTTCCCTCTACCACAAACTACTGCATGAACGTCCCCATCTCAGTGCACATTGAAGCACCAAACTTTACAACTACAGACCAAGGCATGAACAAGTTACATTTTAAACAAAGGTTAAAACCCTTCCTGGAGTTCAAATTTGCCAATCCCCAACAACCCACATATCCTTGCAGTAAAGATAGATACAGATTCAGGTTAAATTGCGTTTTGGGTCCATTCTCCGTGCAAAAAACATATATCTACACAAGTCAAAATTACAAAAATATGTGGCAAAACCCATTTCGAAAACGTGAAGATATTTAATGTTCCTACCACGTTCAGATCACGTTTGTTTCACAATACCTGAGCGTGTCAAGCACCACATATAGTCTTTTATTAGTCTGTCTTTAATAGTGATTCAGAAACACATACTTTGACCTCGCATGGAGACAGTCACTGGTCTGTCTGGTCCAGACACTATTCTTCAGAGACCATATCGTACAGTGTCTATTATAGTGTCATGCAACAAGGATGAAGGATGTTGATGAAGAACTAGACAGTCTACAGTCACAACAGGCATTGCTCGATGATTACAACTTCATAAAACAGAATCTGCCCCTGTTTTATACGTCACATTTTTCTCTTCATCACATAGTTCATATACTAATAAATCGTCATAACGTCACGGGTCTCATGCAACCCATGAAAAATGAGAAAAGAAATCAAAACAATAGCAAACAAACAAATTGTATGCTGCTGGAGGTAGAAATCAAGAAATGTTTATCATATGAAATGTTTATAATAGTGTCCTTTCTTTGAATTTCTCACTTGTTGTCAATTGCCTTTGTTAAGGGTTGTTCCAATGCAATAAGCTGCAGCAAAGAATAATAGTAGTATAATTGAACAATTAATACATAACTGAATAATCTTTCCCCCAACACACAATCTGCCCGCAGAACCATATGTGAAACAAAATAACTGTGACTGAAAGTAACTGTTCAGTTGATTTAAGAGAAAAATTTTGTTATTTATCTTTCTAATTTTGGAATTTTCACATATTTTCTTTACACCAAACTGAATTTCTTTGGAATGAATGAACGTTTCGACGGTCGAACATTAGGAAACCTGCGAACACTGGGAAACCTGCGAAAAGTATCCAGTATGGGTAAAACAGTCATGGTACTTTAACAGTGTTCAAGTGAGAAACAATAAAAAGTACATTGTAACCATTAAGCAATAAACGTTATCTCTCCCTCTTCTTGCTTACATTCGTGTAAGCACTGTCAATATATTTTATCGACTGGTATGAAAGTGTGCGGGGTAGCGATCATCACAAGGTCCATTTCAGTGCTGAACACCCAAGCGCGAGTCACCTTTTGAACCAATCGATAAATATGTTATATTTTGGTTTACATTGCAATCAGGGTAGTTCAGAACACTTAACCTGTAAAATATGGAGTGGTATTCATGAAGCTTCTAAAATATTTCTAAGTTTTTCACGTAAGTTTCCTTAATCCTCTCAATGCTACCGTCGAACCCATTCGACAGGAGTGCAGGATAATGACATCTCCAAATAAAACTTGCAATAATTATTCAACGAGTCGGATTTACGTGTCATATGAATTATGTACGGAATGTGCTAATTCTCACCTTTTTAAATATGTAATGTTCAATACGTTTATATACCTTAAAACGAAACGCCCGCGAATTAAAAATGAGATCGCCGAATTTCTCGGCACGCAGTCGAAAATAACGGCAATTGTCGACTTCCAGCGCACCACGCCGTGTGGTACCCAGTCTAATATTTTCTTCATAATGAAATATTTTTTGATCGTTTAGTCTATATTTTTTGTTCCTTGACGGAGAGAAAGCTCATAAGTTTCCCATTTTCTAAAAATTAGTAACTTTCGGCTCAAATAAATATAAACAAAACCAATCTCAATGTTATATGATCGATTGGACGAATAGAAACGATCATGGCAACGGCGGTAAACAAACAACTCCACATGTATCGTGATGCCGAAGAAAATGTGCCATCCTTTTGACATATCCAATTATTTCATCTGGAATTAATTACACGGTGTGAATAGGTAAATGTTATTGCCTCTGCAGAGAAATTACCAGATTTAGCGATTTTATTTTCATTTGGTTTGATAAACCTTCCAACATTCACAAAGTTGACAGCCGTTGGTGACCCGAAAGGGCGTGGCCAAACTCGCGGTCTTTCTAAGTGACAAGACACGAAGGATGTTTGAAAATATGCATTCATAAGCAGAATCTGAACTCATATACATTGAAAGAAAACGACTCAATACCTATATAATGCAGATCGTGAAACAGTATCACAATATTTGTAATTGTACCCACCCTTGATGAAACCGGAAGCACGTACACGGCATGGCACTCGTGGAAGTAAAATATAAACGAGTTGGAAAACGACCATTGATACATTTTCTAAACTGATTAAAATTCACGTAAGATCCATACTATACACCAAAATTACCTTTCAGTCATCCTTAATTATTTACTGTTATTTGTGTTCAATGGTCACAAGAAGTACAATTTTGATGATTGAGGATGTCATAAATAAAATCATTTTTCCTTTCGCAGAAATGAACGAAACCAGAGCTAGTGTGAGAATGTAACGTACAGTAAATGTATTTAATACAAATTAATGGCTGCTTAGAAAACAACTGTCATTGTCTTTGTGAATCAGTATTTATTTTTGACATTAAAACAGCTTAACATCACATCTTTTGTTCACGAATTGGGAGTAAAATGTGAACGAGTTGGAAAACGACCATTGATACATTTTCTAAACTGATTCAAATTCCCGTAAGATCCATACTATACACCAGAATTACCTTTCAGTCATCCTCAGTCATTAACTGTTAGTTGTGTTCAATAGCAGTTGTCATTTGTTGCTTTTGTTGTAGTATTTCTCCTGAAGTTAGCCGTCGATGTGTTGATCTTAACCCCCTGGATGCCGAGTTTTTTTTCAAGCGCACTTTTTCGTAAGGTTTGAAAAGTGAACGTTGTGCGTGATTTGCGCTCGCGTGGTACTGGATCTGCGTTCGGCTATGAAATTGCACAGAAATGTAGAATATTTAATTTCCCATCAGTTAGTATAAATATATATGCGGCTGCCTCAGGGGTGTGAGAAACAGACACTGCTAAAAGTTGTACAAAACTTTTGTGTGTGTTGAAAAACAGTACATTTCTCCGTTTTTTATCGTACACCAATAAAAACACTCTGCTACGGTTTGTTTAATTTGGCATCTTTACGGAAAGTGTGAGCGAAGAAAATACAGCTTGATATCTGAACGACATAAGTGTATATGACATGGATGTATGTGCTAATGCATAACGTCATAATCACAAAATCAAAAATGACCTGCAATAAATGTCAAAAATCGATTTTCTTCTATGACGTCAAACGTCGACAGAGTATTCATGAACGTAGAAAGATAAGGGGGCATAACTCAGCCATGGTTTACATTAGGTCAATGTAACTCAGATCACATGGAGAGAATTTGCTGTGGATACGGACAGTATATTTTCGTTATGTTTTGTTCACAGTGAACCAAACTATTCCAATACAAATTTCCCCAGTGTGAGAGGATACCTTTTGGTAGTTTCACAATTTGTAAGAAAAGATGCCAGTGTACTACATAAAAAAGCAGGTAATAGCGATTTGGATGGCCCTATCCGATACATATTTTAGTTCTTAGATTCCCATATATTCTCCTGTTTGTGTAGATGTATTTTTATTAATTTTGCATCATTATTAACGAAGTAACAGCCACATTTTCAAATGTAATGAAAAAACTGAAAATAATGCGACATTTTAGTTGACGTCACGGCATGTTTTGTGCATTTTGTGGCGTCGAAAAAGACAGCTCTGCTGATTAGTATATATCTAACCTAATTTCCACTCAATGTGTAAAAGATCTCGGCTTCTGTGTCAGAATTCAACACTTTTTAGCCAAAATATAAAATGAATGGTTTTATCACTGAAATCCTGAACATGTCAACAATTACACGGTTTTACTACATATCTTATTGTGAGCAACACGCGCACCTGCCTAGCATCAATTTAGCGTAAATGAAAATTTCACAATACCTGATTATTCATTGAATATTCATTTAGGAAATAGACTTTTCTTCTCATGATTATGAAATCAATTCCCTTCATAAGTTTGCAATGCAAGGTACAAAGAGATCGCGTTTTCAGTACAGAAGTATTAGAATATGGACGTAAGGCTTGTCCAAATTAAGACATGACCTGGTTTATATATTTTTAACAATTTTCGTATAAATAGTGTTTGAGTTAGATATTCTGTCATCAGATATATTTTAATCGAATTTGAATTGACTTTATTATCGAAAAAAAAAGATAATGAATCATGAAACGTTTTTGACAAACTCGCACCTGGTCAATTATTATTCATAATTGTTTTGTCTATAAAAACGACACAAACCAATACAATGAACAAGACAATTCCTTTAAATGGTAGTATGTGTGCCCCTACATTTCATAAAATGTACAAATCATTTTCATTAATATTATCCGTTTTATTTACAAGTTGGAATTAAGTCGCTGTTTATTAACCTGTTCATATGAAACTGCAATATATGCCCCAACGTATTGAATATTGCACATCACGGGGAACTAAAGCACATGTTGCTTGCAGTAATGGCTACGTGTGATCTTCCAACACTTGTGTAGAGGCTTAAAATGTGGTATAGTTCACTTACTGAGTCAATTTCCCATGTATCACTCATTCTCAGTTAACCGGGACTATTGGGGTCTACTATTGTGAAATCATGAAGTCAAATAAATATGATCCATGTTAACGTTTTCAGTCAGAGGCACATCTGAAGCAAACTCCTGTAAAATTTCCACACTCGGGGACAAACAGTTTTTTCATTATCAACTCCTGAACATGTGTACTCCATTTCAGCTTAGTAATTTACGTTACAGTGCCTAATTACAAAAAACTTGATACATAACTTAACTTAAAATTGTGATATCTTCGGTATATCATGGAAACAAACTTTCACATATTTTCATCTAACTATGGAGCCTTATCAATATTCTTAAAATCGGAAAATTAGAAAATCGGTGTAATTTACAAAGTGATATACTTATTCTCAAATATAAATTTCCCACACAAGTAAAATATCAAATGTCACTTCTAATTTAAAGAACTGTTTAATTGTATTTGAATGATCTTTTTCGAATTGTTTAATCCTCTAAATCTTACACAACTGACAATAGTATATACCCAGTTACCCAGGGTTAGGTCATTTGTCTGTAACGTAAATTACTATTCTGACATTGTTTCAACACCGACAATCAAATTCAACCACATAATTCAACTCTTATTTCAGTCAAAAAACTTTTGATAAATCTTTCAAATGATTCTCAATCGCAACACAAACAGCTTTTGAATCATCACAGTTTTGATATTTAAATGAATAAAATGTAATATTTTAACACTCAAACATAACGTAAATTACCAAATTCGCAAAAACACATCGACTAAACGAGAAATGCTGCATTTCAGAACATTATCAAATACTCTAAACATTGCAACAGTACAAAATATCGACCACTGTAAGAGTTAGCTACACGTGTGAGGAACACTGGCCATGTTTAAGACCGGTAACGTAAATTACGATACATAAGACACATATCCTTGTATCTCAGTAAAAAGTGCAGAAAGGAAATAATGTCTCAAAATGTGTTCTTAACCATTTCTTCCATACAACACTTAAACTGAAAGTATGGTCGCTCGACAATAACTGACATTTTCCCTGTAACGAAAAGTACAGTTTTCTAACCTTGTATAAATGTTCTGATGTAGAACACTTACTTTAACTCAACAGATTTCAAAGTCAATATGTTGAAGGTAAGTATGTTACTTATGGAATGTAACAGAACCATTTCAGGGGAAATACTGGATACACCGTTGTCATCCTCTACTACGTCACATGTGGTTTGACTTTTGTTTTGATCTTGATTTGATGCCACAGGAACAACATTTTGATCAATGTCATTTTTCAAAAGTTTCACCTTTTGCCTGTATTCAGCCACATTCTTTCTTATTCTAATCCTCCTTTTTTATCAGCTCTACTCAGATTTGCTGTTGGTGCATAATATCCTTTATTCCTAAGGAATAATTACAACATAATAAGTCGGCAACATATTTTCCTCTTTAATATCATGTATTAAAATGGAACATACTGACACTTTCATACATAAACAGACACTTTTTTTAAACATCACACATAAACTATCAGAAATACAATATGTTGCTCAATGACACGACTCTTTCATTATCCATGCTAAACAGTAATATTTTATGTGAGGCATCATGCTTCTAAATGCTTAAAAAGCGAATAAATTATTTCCCAAACACGTCATTTCGATCGCATTAAATGGATGTAATTTACGTTACCAATATGTATCTTACGTTACGTATCTATAAAGGGACATTACTCTGATCAACATCATTCAAATATCAAACCTTACTTTCACTTTGAAGGTTCAGTAATTTGAGACATGAAAACCCGATGCTACAATGAAAAGTCTGATATGTTTTGTCTAAAATATGTCAACTGAAATATTACTTATCAAACTTGCTTCAAGACAATCGTTGATAGTACGTATTTCCTCTCTTCCCATAATATTTACTGCTTTAATCACTCGGAAAAACTGCTGTGACATGCCGTCTGTGGCCTGCAATGACTGGCATATCTTTGGGGGTTACACCTTTACTTCCAGGCCGTTTCCCAAATACGGTGGTAACGTAAGTTACAGTAACGTAAATTATTTCTGGTAATGAAGAAAATGTTGCCACATGGTATGAACACTCAATGCATGGTTAGGGCCCATGGCTAACATCATTCCACCTGGCTCCAAGTATATCGGGTCGAATACAGCTGACAGAAGGCTAGGTTTTGAGTTATAACAGTAACGTATGATTACATCCTTAAAAATCGGTACTTATGAAGAATATATCTGTCTACGTGGGAGGAAAACTTTATGTTGATTAAGCTAATTTTTTAAACTAATAAAAACATATCAGTTGACCCACTGAGAAATGGCGTTTTTGTTGACTTTGGCGATGGTTTATCACAAGAACCGATAGAAACAAACAGAGGGTAACGTAAATTACCCAGTCCCTACCGACAAAATATAAATGCATTTTTTGTTTCATTCACGCGGAAATATGGACAAAGTAATATTTGCAAAAGAAACCACATATATCTTGTTGAATTTATGCTTATAACTTTAAGGAAAAGTCTCTTGGTGTAAGTTTTATGCAAGTTCATTTGTATTTGGTCTCTACTGCCGACATTAGAAAAATAGCGTCATTGAACCATATAAATTTGTCTGACGCTTCAAATTGTTTTACTGCAAAGCGTTTGATGTTTGAAAATGATTGTAGATGCTATTATTTGAAATATCTGTACATGAAAATTTGCATTTATGCTCAAATTTTAAAGTACAGCCAGCTTATAAGTAGGCGACAGCAATAGTCCCTCTTAACTGAGAATGCGTGGTATGTATTATTCAAACAATCAAAAGCTTTCAAAGAATAAAAACGAATACCTTATATCCGCACGTGATATGGTGTTGAACATGGATATATGTACATAGTGAAATCAGTTTCATGAAAAGGTATCTGAACGATACGCAAAACATACATCACAATACTAAAAGTGCAATCAGAATGACCAGTATGGGCATTGTGTTTACTCTTGTTCAACCGACCTTCACCTCAAAGAAATTGCCTAATATGTGCAACAATGTTGACGTGTGACATCACTACCGACAACCGATTTCTTTCAAAATGGCGGCTTCGCTGAGAAGGGTCAACAGGAATTTGCGAGGACTTTTTGCTTGATTCGGGGATCTTTTGTATATAAATGTGAGATGTAAGTAATCAGAATTATTCTTACTAGCTGTGTGTTGTTATATGTTCTTGTCGTTTACATTGTAAATGACGGAAGAAGCCAGAAATGCCGATAAGTACCGTTGTCGTTCTGCGTGATTTTGCGTCAATCATGGCGTCACGTTGCACTAAATGTTTGACAGTTTCTTATGAATTCAGGGATTGACTTGGGCCGCGATATCGCGATTTTCTCGCACCAGTTGCTTTAAAATCGCACTCAAATCTACCTGCAGCGATTTAAAATCGCATCCTGCTCACCTTTATGATAGGAAGTTTTTAAATCTGTTTTACTGAGAAAGGATTTGTCGTTATTTGGTCCTGTCAAAGATATTCCCGTTGCTTTTTACGTATTTTTACTCTTCGAAACATAACTTCTGGTATGGAACATCGAACATCGTTACACAGTGCTGCACAAAATGAGCTGCACTGCAAGGAGTATGGCAAACTCTGAACCTCGCACTACTGTGTTGTTTATGCACTGTGCGACGGTGTACAGAAACGTCACACAAAGGGTGGCTACTAACGAAACCATCTTATTCGATATAAAAATCTTTAAATTCTTAAAGACGACGAATGAAAACGAAGAAACAGTTTGACCCTTTCAACACCGTAGGCCGAAAAATTGGCCAAGACATCGCCAGTCCCCAGGAGCTGTAGCTCGAAAAAACGACCAGTCAGTAGTTGCATCAAAATGATTTATACTTTTCGGAACCTAACTAATATATGATTCATTTATCAAATCTTTCACTCTTCATAATGCCTTTCAACACTTATTACATTTCAGATATTTTATCGACAAGGTTAGAATTGTAAACTATTTTTCGCAATGTTATTGAAAAAAAACTATTCTCACACACATGCTTCGGCAACGGTTCCACATCCGAGTTCTCAGTGAGCAAATCAACAATGCGTAGAGGACATAATTAAACAAATCACATAAACTGAAGAATAAAATCAATAACAATATTCATAAAAATTGTCTAACAAACATTATAACTTACTATTTCAAACTTTATTGCGCGATCGTGTCATGTCATTCTTTCTCGTTTGTGGGGGGTGGGGGGGGGGAACAGTATCCATTGCTGTTATCTGATTGGCTGACTTAGGTCACTTGTCTGATATTGACCAATCACGATCCTTACTGCAGACTGAGTCTAAAAAGCGTCATTAGAAACCAATGTTTATCCAATAAAACCGCTTCTTACAACTATGAAAATACTCTTGGCAAGGATACGGCTGTGGCTATATACACGACATCCGTCATTTTGTTGATGTTCAGAGCTTTCGAATGATACCCGCCATCAAACGAATCGCCTCACATGTTATTCATTATCGGACAAAGATTTTAAAATGGTGGTTTTTCACGCTGTTGTATCACGTTACCAAGGGAATTGCCACTGATATCGGGAAATACACGACCATACATATTACTTCAGAAATCTTTCTAGAATAATTTTCTGATCGTGTATAAATGAACATATGAAAGAAAAAGTGAAGGGGATGTCATGACTTGTTACAAATAGAAAAAAACGCTCCAGGTTTTTCTTCCTCCGTGGTTCATCTAGACATATAAATGTCTATGCCTGCAATTTCATTACAAATTAACTTATTTAAGTTGTAGTCGTATTACGTAAAACATATGATAAAAGTAACTTTCATATTTATAAACAGTAAGATTAGTCCTTTCAACTGGTGTATGATATGCAGTAGCAATAATGATTTATAAGTTGATATTTTCTATTGATAACCATAAACTATGACCTCAGAGTTGCTAGGAACTCGGTGTCATGGAAGTATAATGCCTCTGGTTGACTGGTGTTGAAAGAGTTAAGTCGTTGACCTTGATGACAACCGGAATGCAGACACCAATGGTGATGCTCGTAGATCTACAGACTTGTAATTCATTGCAACTGAGGATTGCTTGACTTGAAATTGATTATGACAATGTCTTATTTGTCTCGTTTTCTTTTTCTTCTGAACGATCATGAACAGTTAAATCTCATAAGATTTGAAAAAATCTCATGCTTTTGATCCCATGTGAGATTTTATCTCACATGTTTTCTGAGCCAGGTTTATCCCTGTGAATTACCAAATGCTTTCATTGTATCTGTTTTCAGTTTGCTTTTTCTTGCTACGATGCTCTTCCCCTGAATATACTAAGCGTATTGAGCCATTGTAAGCAATGATTAGGCTGCTGGATGTTGGAAAATTTCCGAAAATGCTACGCAGTGTAAAATTGGAATTTTTCTTTGTTTACATTTCAGTCAAGCGCTGTCTTTCGAGCACCGCGTTCGTTTTCATACAAAGTATATTTCGTTCCGTTTTGTCTAGACAGTTGGTATTGGTGACAAAGACCTTCTGTAATTTGATTCTAAGATGCTTGGGGAATTCAATGATGCATTTGTCGCTGCTAACTATGAAGTGTACATGATGCAATAGGCGTCTCAATACCGGCCTTCTCGAAACGTGATTTTGTAAACACTATCCAATATGGCGGAAAGCGCACTTCGGCGTTCGTGTAAGCGTATTTTCGAAAACACCCCAACCGATTCTGGGTACATCGGTGACGTTTCAGAATTACCATTACTGGTTACATGAGAACTTGATATCAGTGATCATTAATATGCTATTTTTGAAATTCATTACTACCAGTAATTATCCGATTTTCACATTTCAATACATACTGCGAATAACGCTGTGAATCTCGATTTTGTACAGTTTGAAAAATGGCGACATTTACGATGAAGCCTATTTTGAAAGGCGATTCTAAGCACTTTAGCTTGGTCTGAGATAATAGTGGATGGTATCAAGAAACTGGGAATTTTCCGCAGAATTCAAAATTGTGAAGTATTTGTATATGCGTGGTATATTTAGAATTTTATTAGATTTCCAAGTGAGGTATGTAGAGGAGGGACATATATGTCCCTGTGGCATCCAGGGGGTTAAGTTTAGCAAATACGAAGTCGATGATTTTCGCGGTCTATTATTTTCAAAGAATGTTCTGACGCGGGGAGACTTATAAATTGTCAGTGTGTCGTAACAATAACAGTATATTCTTCTGTGTATATCGTTACAAGAAGTACAATTTTGATGATTGAAGATGTCATGAAAAAAAATCATTTTCCTTTTGCAGAAATGAACGAAACCAGAGCTAGTGTGAGAATGTAACGTACAGTAAATGTATTTCATAAAAATTAATTACTGCTTACAAAACAACTGTCATCGTCTTTGTGAATCAGTATTTATTTTAGACATTAAAACAGCATAAACATCACATCTTTTGTTACTCCAAACAGCAGAGCTTTCGGAGTTAATTCTGCCTAGTATGATGCAGGTAATGTTTCAGATCAAATTGTTTGACGTGTGTGCATATTTGTATAAATAAATCATGTCATGTGGCTCAGTCCGTGGTTCCATACAGCTTTTAGATATTGCACTAGTGCAATCTGAACTGCAAAATGTACCTCATCTTTATGGCCATACTTTTTACCTACGTGCACACTGTCTATGTTCATATTTTACTGTTAAAACAGACTTCATCTGGGAAACAGACTTATGATCCAAACTCTTGGAGCAGTGATTACACTGACAGTGAATCGAAAGACAGACTCATTTTTTTCTTGTGATGAAATTTCATGAAGTAATATGAAATTATCACACCAGACCTAGAATAATTTTGTTGTAGTGATGTTTTGAATATGGAATATCAAAACTACAAGTGACAGATAACTAAGTGTTGAGTAGGAGCTGCAACCTATGTTAGTCTTTGGCATCAAGGTAATCATGTGGTGGCAAGTAAATTTCTTTTTTCCTAATACTGAGCTCTGCAGTGAGTGGTTTTTGTTGTCCAGTTTGGAGCTATTCTTTAAGATTTCAATTTGGATTTTTTTCCATTGCCATGTGTATATGGCAAAGACATACATGTATATATCAAATGCTTCCAGATCTTTAACGGAAGACTCCTCAGTCCTTGGCATTTTGTTATTCAAGGAAGACTGTTCTTCATGTTTCTTGTTTCATGATGGTTTAGGCTATTGAACACTAAATAATTGGAGTATATCACCATCAGACACTTCAGCAAACAGAAACAATCCTTGAAAGTTCATTAGACCCATTTCATATTGTGACATTGCTCCTAAACCCAGGAAAAGACAATAAGGTAGAATAATATATATTTACAGAATATGAAGCCTGTTTACTTTCACCAGAGACAATAAAACCTCTTATATGTATATGGTTTCTTTTTTATAACATTTTTTTTGATAACATTTTCTGATAAATTTACATGTACTGTTACTTCAACAACATAATTGACATTATTTGTCATGTGCGATTCAAAATAATTCAGCAAACAAAGTGGTACTGTTGAAAACAAAAATAACTCATCACCCATTTGTATTTGATGTACATTTTGGCACGATATTATGAAGAGATAAAATACACAAAATAATTTGTAATATCTATCCATATATTTTATGGCATACATGTAGTTGTAATAAAAATTGTGCAAAACTGTCAGCTTTCCACATTACTGAAAGACATTAATTAAAATTTGGTTATTTACGCGTCGCTAATGCATTGACAGACTTTAAGTGTCTTTGCCCTTGTCTATTCGAGAGAGAAAAATAATTGTCATATTATTAATATCATTTAACATATTAAAGTATATGAAAAGATTTAAAGTTGTAACCAGTTATGAAACATAAAGCATTGACAAATCTATCGTAATTATTCATCAAGAACGTTAATTCATTGCATAAAATTATGAATGTAATTCAACTTGTTCAAAAGTGAGACATATAATTTTCCCAATCATGTAATATGAACGCAAGTTTTATCAAATCATCTCCGATTTCATGTGAAACTATAACTGAAAATATATTTTTGTTTATAAAACATGTATACTGCAGTTCTTACTACACTACATCGTCATAAAAAGAAAAGCATGAATGTTTTTTTGAAACACAAATGCCACGCCCATATCCGCGCACCTGTTGTTGAGAATGATGTTTGTACACGTTTCTGTGTTGGACCATGTGAAAAAAAGAATAAGCTGGGATCAACATGCATCACAATTACATCTTTGCTATCTTTATATTCACTGGACAATAAAGTAATGTGCCGAATATGAACAAAAATTCAAATAAAAGATACTGAAAAACTTGCATCTGCAGTGTTGATCGACTACTGTTTCCGGGTCACGGGAGCATACAAGGTCAAACTGGTTCGGCTATGTGCGCATTATATAGTCAAAAATACACCAAGAAAATTCTATGAGCTCTGATTAATCACTTTAAACAGTTATTTGTGCTAAATTCAGACGAAATATCTCCAACTTTTCTGTTCATATTCAATAGCGAATGAATTTCATCAGGCAATCCCCGTCTGTGACATCACATCCGGTGACCTTTGCACTTACTAGAAAACAAGTTAGATTTCACGATCTTAATTTTCGTCCGTCTTTCGTCATACTAAACGGAAAATGAGACATGGAACACTTGTAGAATGAGAAATTCTCCCTCTTTCACCAGGTCTTACACAGAAGAGTTCTGTAATCTTTCTTCTGACCAAAAAAGTTCGACGAAGCGCGCCATGTTTGTTTTTTAGTATGCGTAACACCATTTAACACCGTCTTTTTGTGGGTTTGTGCAAAAATTAATGAACCATAACACTTGATATTTGCACTCATGAATGCTTATGAATCATGTATTTTATTCTGCTATTTTCATTACATGACACGTTTAAATAAACGTAATAGTGCCATTTCAGAAAGACCTGTCATGACATCGAAAATATTATTTGTTTACGACGAACGTTTTCGATTATTTTATTTTCAGAATTATTTTTTTAATTTGTCGTCGCGCGGATATTTGCCGATACAAATATACGAAATTAAAGTCAGATACTTATGAAATATCAGTAGTAAGAATATTGAAATCAGTTTGCGATAATTGGACAATTTATACGGTTCCTAGTATAAAACGCATCCGGCTACCAATCGAGTAATTCAGGTAAATTCTGGAAAATTTACTTTATTTATGTTTGTCTTGTAATTAATATCTGTACGTTTGAAATTATCTGGATATTTTTTTATAATAATGTTTATTTTTGTATGTAGTATTAATGAGCTGAATATTTTTTCAGTTGTCCCTTATTTAGTGGCGCACTGAGTGTTTGAAATCACCCACCTTCTTATTAGCAAAAATTCTTCGTTTCTTTCTTAACCCAGTCTATGAAAAATTCTTAGCTAAAACTGTTCTTACAACTTAGAATTGTCTAAGAAGACATCATAAAGCAAGATGGGATCGTATGAACCGGACAAGTGGTGTGCAAATGACGTTTCGGAAAACCCCATGTCTAATTTAACTTACGGAGACGAACTCTTCAGTCGGAAAGATCTTTTTAAGCAGACGAGAAATGGAACCTCAAACAAAGAAATCAAGACAACCCAACTGGACGGAGGAACAGAATTTGCCTCTAACACGTCATATGGAGCAAAACAAGAGCCTCATAACTCGGCAAATTCGGCTCGGGGGTAACTGCTCTGAAGAAAAAGGAAAAATGGATCGACATATGCGCTCAAATCAACTCCACCTTCCAAAGTAAGTGACCTATATTTTATATAAAAAAATATTACAGTAATCAAAAAGCTGAATTATAACCGAATGCATTGATGAATTTATTGATCTGAAGTATGTTAAAAATATAGGTAAGAACTGCAGTTCTCCAGAATATTACTTAATATTCTTATAAAAAAAATCTTATAAGAAAAACAAGTTTAAAGATCAATTTGTCATGTCCTTTAACGTGATTTTTTTCTTTTCTATGATGCTCACATATTCACAATATTGATGTACACTTCTTTACACTAATTTCAAATAACTGTAAAATGATCATTTTTCGATGTATTGATAATTGATTCTTGTCGTTTCCATTTTTCAATATAATGAAGCACACTGTTTCTGGCCAGTTGTTGTTTCTGTCATTGTAATGATTGTGACTTCATTCAGTCGGAAATGTTGAATTATGACACGCATTTGATCTGTACAAGGTGCATCAGTTTTAATTTAAAACAGTCAGTAGTGCATTAGTAACTGTAGTAATTGTATGATAATAATGCAGTTACATTATGATACATGAATTATGTGTATCCAGTTATTTTTACTAAAGTACAAGTAAGAGTGTAAGACGGTGCTGATGATATTTATTATAACATACAGAAGGTACATAAGTTTATTTTTATAGATGCAACAAGATCTGTGGAAGAGGTGGAGGAGAAATGGCATAATATTCAGTCCAAGCAAGGCCAACAATGAAATATCAGCCCATAAAAGGTCAACGAACACCACAGGTAATCAAGACATGTAGCACAATCGCAAATGGAAGTGGAAAAGAAAACCTTAAAACATATTTTATTCATACCAAACCACTCAATCTCTTAATGTATGTTATGTATATTTATGATACCAGTCTTATGAAACTTTGTGGATGATAATTTCAAAAGTTATTTGAAGCTCATTGAAGAATATCATAGATAATTTGTACTGTAATGCTATCTGGGCAAATCAAATATACATTTTAATGAATTATCTTCATTCAAATCCACTTTTATATCTCTACATCTACTGGTGTTCATTAAATCACAAAACATTGTCATAAACACTTATCATTAAACATTTCCCAGAAATAGAATATTATCTTGCTGTTTAATCTGAATCAACATATGTAATTAGATGTAGACATTTCAAGTAAAAATAAAAGAATGTTCCTTCCAAAATAAAAAAAACCCCAACTTAATTATGTTTATGGCAGTTGTCAATTTCATATATTTTAAAAGGAGGAGGTCCATCATGCACCCCCCTGTCGGCAGTGACAGAAGTAGTCCAGGATATCCTGGGCGATGACAATATGGTCATTTCTGGGGTACCGAAAAGCATGGATTCCAGCATGCTGCAGGTACTGGAGATGTCACCCAGCTTTGAAGCCCAAAGATATATTTATTTTCTGGTCATCATTATGATATTACACGGAGTACAATTACATATTATGTTACACATTGCAAACAATTAGTTTAATGGGGAAATGTACAAATACAGACAAATTAATGTACATGTGTAATTATGGGACATTCATATTTCCACAAGTGATGCAGTTCATTCTTTGAGAGACGAGATACAGATGGCATCTGACCATATATACAATACCCACAAACTGAGAGAATGACATGGCTTTGTTTCCAAATAACAGGTGAAAAATCTTGAAATCAAAGTAGACTGTGGACTGTTGGAAGATACTGAATAAATCTGGCAGGATTAATAATACAGACAGTAACAATGCATCACTTAAAGATTTCTCTGAGCATATTATTTCTCTAAGAATAATTTCAAATTAAAACCATTACAACACGAAAAAAAGCTTGATCCGAAGTTTACCTTGGCTGATGATGAAGCCACTGACATATGTAAAACTGTAATTCTCATATTGTATGCGGATGACAGTAACAGTTAATAGTTACTATGATTACTCTGGCCAGTGGCATACGAGGGCATTTTCATGGCATAATTAACAATGCCAAATTCTGTTTTTAACAGACTGGACACTATAAGTGAGATGGATGTAAGGAAGCTGGATTTCTCTGGGGTACAGGTCCCTGTCATGTCTACAACACCTCATTCAGTGAGTGAGCCACTTGTCAGAGCCTGTCCACCAATCTCAACTCCAACTGCTACATCCTCCAGCTCGTTCCACATCTGCCATACTTGCCAGACCTCTGCAAAGGAACAAGCCACATTAACCACTAAAAGAATAAAACTGGAAATTGAAACTCTCAAACTAAGGAAAGGAGTCTTATGTATATACTGGGGAGGAGTAGATTTAATATCATTTTCATATCAGTAGTCAAAAAGGTTAGGAGTGTACAGTAATACCCAAGTTTTGATCCTTCAATGAGAGAATATTCTCTGAATATACTTGTAACTATTGTTGAAGCACCATTTTACAGACTGACAGATAGACTTAAGTTTATTTGTAATATCGGCCTATTAAACAGTCACAAACTTTGTAATGATGTTATATGATTATAATTAAATTTTGTATATAGTAATTGTTTTTTTTGGGGGGGGTTTACATTCATTAGTTGTTTGTGAAGCTACAGTACATTTTTCGTTGACCACATCAGAACTTTGATATAATGTACTGAGGTGATAAATGCGCTCTTGCAAACAGATCTCTGTAAGTTAATCCTGAAGTCACAGTGCTGCTGCTTGGAGTTGGGGGATGTGGAAGCGTTTCCGGTTGTGGGGTGTCTGGGAGGACGTCACTGCTTTCCTCAGGGTCAGGGATGTTTATTTACAAATGTTATGCAGAACAGCACAGGCCACAATCACCTGACAGGCTTTATGGGGATTGAGCCTCAGTTTTTACACGAAGAGCATGAAATACCCTTTCAACAATGCTGCGGGTTTTCTTGTGGGAACTGTTGAAAAAATAGAAATGCAGTATGAATAGAAGAACACATCAATAATTTATCATGCAATTTTTTTTGTCCGGGTGGGGGCGTTGGGGTTCATCAATTGTGTACACAAGTACTAGGGGGTCATCAACTTGGTACAAACATATATTTTAAGAAAATGCTTAGAAATTATGAAAGTGTCATTGATTTTGTACATGACATGCTGGGGCACATGCTTTTCAAATCATCGTCAACACCACCCTTCCTACCCCCACCCACCTTGCCATAAATTATGAGTAGTCCATAACTTTCAACAGTGATATAAAGCAGAACTAATACCTAAACATGATACATTGAAATGCATTTATTCATGTTTCAGATTATTGAACAAGGATTCATATACCCTATGTATTTTTTTTTTAAAAATGATATATAGGATGAACAGGAGACCATATAAAAAATCATATTTACATGGTCTCCAGCTTATTATGTCTAGTAAAAAATGCATAGGGTTAGACATATGTGCCCTAACTTATGCAAAAGTTTGAAACATGAATAAATCCTTTTCATTGTATTTTATCTCATTGAGGTATTAATTATGGGACAACAAAATTCCCACGAGTAAATGATCCTAAATAGTTGGTAAAAGTGTCTGACAAATTTTGACAATACCAAGTTAAAGATACAGTCATACAAAAGTGAAAAAATACATCCTCAACTCATACCAGAATTCTATTGGCGTGAAATTTTGATGTCTAATAAAGCTTTGACAAAATACTGCCTCAGTAATACATGAAGTACTCTCGAAGTAGATTTTTTAGTATTCATTTTATTTTAACAGGTTTTTATTTCATCTCGAGATATTAATTTTGCAATGACCCATTTCAATTTTTGACCTTCCTATAACAAGGGAAGTAAGTCTTATTTACAGGTTATACGCAAGTTGGTGAGCGTTGGTTGGCCGGAGGAATGGTGTCAGAAATCATGGTTTTGAGTGATATCCGCTGTCTCCTAATAAATGAAAGTTGCCAGGTACCCGTCTTATTTCAAAGAGAACTTGGAGACCACTTTCTCGAAGGATCCGTACATCTGTCGATCCTGGCCACTTGGCGACAACGTTGGCAATCCGGTAATGTGCATCAGAAGCTATTTGGGTGTTGATTGAGTGCGAATGTTTACGGTTCACAAACGCAGGTTAATTCACGTATGGTGCGATTATTTGGACATGAGTGCCATCAATGACAGCGAACACATTTGGGAAGTTTGCAACGCGGGCAAACTCATTTGCGTTGTCAGTTGTCTTGGGCATAGCGGAAACGAGATGAAGAAACTGCACAATATGTGGTGCATTTAGAGCAGCTAACGTCTGCGCTATGTACAGCCCGACTTACTGTTAATTGTGAAATATCCATATCATCGGCATTGCATAGCTACATTTTGCCTGTAGGCAAATCCCTCAATGTTACAAGCTCTTTGTTTAGGGCTGGTAAGGGTCGATTTCTGTAGGAAACTGCATCGATTTCATCCGAGATCAAGCCTGTCCCAAACTCTACTATATCCCACCTCTGCCAAGACGATAACGTCGTAACAACTCTCTATCAGTGCACAGATCAAACACATTCTTCCTAGTGTGAAAGTTTATGTTTCCATTGTAAAGGGAGGTTTAACTTTTTGGTGGAGAGTAGGTTTATTGGGACAGGGATAGGCTTGGCCATGTTGGATAACTTAAGATTTTTCTTAACTAGTTAGGTGTCCTCATGAGGTTTCTTAAAGTTAAGAAGTACACTAGGAACAAAATGACTTGTGTAAGTATTTCGTTACAAGTTAAGACCGTTGTTATGGAAACTAAGAATTCGTAGTGGATTCTTTTCTTGCTTATACTCGTGTAAGCACTGTCACTACAATATATTTTATCGACTGGTATGAAGTGTGTGGGGTAGCGATCATCACATGGCCCATTTCAGTGCTAAAGACCCAAGCGAGAGTCACCTTTTGAACCAATCGATAAATATGTTATACTTTTGGTTTACACTGCAATCAGGGTGGTCCTTTCAAGTAACTCGGATCCAAGGCAGGCGAGAACATAAGGCGGAAATACCAAAACGTGCAGACGTTATCAACACAGCTTTCCATTAATTGCCCACCCTGACAGAACCGTTATGCATGCTCTTTTGACCACCTTTCTCAGCCACAGTACTGATGTTTTCCGTTTCTGGAAGAATGTCATGTGGAAATATTTCTGTGAAAGCAACTTTTGATGGTATTATTAATCATTCGTGACGAATATCCTCCATGCTATGAAAGGGAAGAATATCCACAGGCTCAATCCATATCTGTGTCATTCTGAAAAGATACACCTTTTTTGCATATCAGGATTAAACCTTTAATATAAACGTCAAATTTAATCGATGGGTGAAAAATGTGATGTCTCCTTCAAATTTGAAAATACCCAATATATGTGGTAGGTCTATGTTCATCTAGATTTGCTGTGCGCTCATATATTAGGACCATTAAATTTATATTTTAAGCAACAACTGACATTTTCCTCAACAATTTGTATCTTTTATGTCCTTCAAACATAGTTGTTACTTTAGCCTGCTGAATTAATTTCAGCATAAGGCGCTGATAAGAGGGTGGGTGATTTCAAACAGTCGGTGTGTCACTAAGTAAGGAACAACTGAAAAAATATTCAGCTCATTAATACTAGATAAAAAAATATCTAGATAATTTCAAACGTACAGATATTAATTACTAGACAAACATAAATAAAGTAAATTTTCCTGAATTACTCGATTGACAGCCGGATGCGTTTTATATTAGGAACCGTATAAATTGTCCATTTATCGCATATCGATTTCAATATTCTTACTACTGATATTTCATAATTATCTGACTTTAATTTCGTACATTTGTATCGGCAAATAATCGCGCGACGACAAATTAAAAATTAATTCTGAAAAAAAGTAATCGTAAACAAATCATATTTTCGATGTCATGACAGGTCTTACTGAAATGGCACTTTTACGTTTATTTAAACGTGTCATGTCATGAAAATAGGTGCAAATTTCAAGTGTTATGGTTCATTCATTTTCGCACAAACCCGCAACCCGCCGGTGTTAGATCGTGTTACATGTACGAAAAACAAACATGGCGCGCTTCTTTTAACTCCTACATAAAATATAGCTTTTTGGTCAGAAGAAAGATTACAGAACTGGCGAAAGAGGGAGAATTTCTCATTCTACAAGTGTCCCATGTATCATTTTCCGTTTAGTATGACGATAGACAGACGAAAGTTAAGATCGTGAAGTCGAAATTGGTTTCTAGTAAGTGCAAAGGTCACCGGATGTGATGTCACAGACAGGGATTGCCTGATGAAATTCATTCGCTATTGAATTTTGACAGAAAAGTTGGAGATATTTCGTCTGACAAACCCAAATTTAGCACAAATAACTGTTTAAAATGATGAATGAGAGCTCATAGAAATTTCTTGGTGTATTTTTTTACTATATAATTCGCACATAGCCGAACCAGTTTGACCTTGTATGCTCCCGTGACCCGGAAACAGTAGTCAATAAACACTGCAGATGCAAGTGTTTCCGTTTCTTTTATTTGAATTTTTGTTCATATTTGACACATTACTGCATTATCCACTGAATATAAAGATAGCAAAGATGTAATTGTGATGCATGTTGATCGCAGCTTATTCTTTTTTTCACATGGTCCGACACAAAAACGTTTACAAACATTCTCAACAACGGGTGCGCGGATATGGGCATGGCATTTGTGTTTCAAAATAACATTCATGCTTTTGTTTTTGTGACGATGTAGTGTTGTAGCAACTGCAGTATACATGTTTTCTAAATTAAAATATATTTTCAGTTATAGTTTCACATGAAATCGGGGATGACTTGATAAATTTCGCGTTCATATTACATGATGTGAAAAATTATACGTCCCACTTCAGAACATGTTGAATTACATTCATAACTTTATGCAATAAATTAACGTTCTTGTTGAATAATTAATTATGATAGATTTGTCAGTGCTTTATGTTTCATAACTGCTTACAATTTGAAATCTTTTCATATATTTTCATATGTTAATTGATATCAATATGACAGTTATTTTTCTCTCCCAAATAGACATGGGCAAACACACTCAGGATCTGTCAATGCATTAGCAACGTGTAAATAACCAAATTTTTAATAAATGTCTTTCAAGTAATGTGGAAAACTCACAATTTTACATTACATGTATGCCATAAAATATATAGATAGATGTTGCATATTATTTTATGTATTTTATTTCTTTATAATATCGTGCCAAAATGTACATTAAATACAAATGGGTGATGAGCTATTTTTGTTTTCAACAGTACTCCTTTGTTTGCGGAATTATTTGAATCACACATGACTAATGTCATTTATGTTGTTGCATTAACAGTATATTTATCAGAATATGGTATCATTTGATAAAAAAAAAAGAAACCATGTACATATAATAAGTTATATTGTCTCTGGTGAAAGTAAACAGGCTTCATATTCTGTAAATATAAATTATTCTACCTTATTGTCTTTTCCTGGGTTTAGGAGCGATGTCACAATATGAAATGAGTCTACTGAACGTCCAAGGATTGTTTCTGTTTGCTGAAGTGTCGGATGATGATATGCTCCAATTATTTAATGTTTAATAGCCTAAACCATCATTAAACAACAAAATGCCCAGGACTGAGCAGTCTTTCGTTTAAGATCTGGAAGCATTTGATATATATGTCTTTGCCATATATATATGGCAATGAAAAAAATCCAAATTGAAATCTTAATGAAATAGCTCCAAACTGGACAACAAAAAGCGAGCTCAGTTTTAGGAAAAAGAAATCTAGTTGACCCTGATGCCACCACATGATTACCTTGACGTCACCTCCTGCTCAAGAATTAATTATGTGTCACTTGTAGTTTTGTTATTCCAAATTCAAAACAATACTACAACAAAATTATTCTAGGTCTGGTATGATAGTTTCATACTACTTCATGAAATTTCATCACAAGAAAAAATGAGTCTGTCTTTCAATCACTGTCAGTGTAATCATTGCTCCAAGAGTTTGGATCATCAGTCTGATTCCCGGATGAAGTCTGTTTTAACAGTAAAATATGAACATAGTGTGTAAGTAGGTACAAAGTATGGCCATAAAGATGAGGTACATTTTGCAGTTCAGATTGCACTAGTGCAATATCTAAAAACTGTATGGAGCCACGGACTGAGCCACATGACATGATTTTTCTTTCTTTCATATCCACACGCGTCAAACAATTTGATCTAAACCATTACCTGCATTATAATAGGTAGAATTAACACCGAAAGCTCAGCTGTTTGGAGTAACAAAATAATTTCAATTTTGCTCCAAATTCGTGAACAAAAGATGTGATGTTTAGCTGTTTTAATGTGTAAAATAAATACTGATTCACAAAGACGATGACAGTTGTTTTCTAAGCAGTCATTAATTTGTATTAAATACATTTACTGTATGTTACATTCTCACACTAGCTCTGGTTTCGTTCATTTCTGCGAAAGGAAAAATGATTTTATTTATGACATCCTCAATCATCAAAATTGTACTTCTTGTGACCATTGAACACAACTAACAGTAAATAATTAAGGATGACTGAAAGGTAATTTTGGTGTATAGTATGGATCTTACGTGAATTTTAATCAGTTTAGAAAATGTATCTTAGGTCGTTTTCCAACTCATTTATATTTTACCTCCACGAGTGCCATGCCGTGTACGCGCTTCCGGTTTCATCAAGGGTGGGTACAATTACAAATATTGTGATATTGTTTCATGATCTGCATTATGTAGGTACTGAGTCGTTTTCTTTCAATGTATATGAGTTCAGATTCTGCTTATGAACGCGTATTTTCAAACATCCTTCGTGTCTTGTCACTTAGAAAAACCGCAAGTTTGGCCACGCTCTTTCGGGTCACCTCCGGCTGTCAACATTGTCAATGTTGGAAGGTTCATCAAACAAAATCAAAATAAACTCGCTACATATTTCTGTGCAGAGACAATAACATTTACCAATTCACACCATGTAATTAATTCCAGATAAAATAGTTGGATATATCAAAAGGATGGCACATTTTCTTCATCACGATGCATGTGGACTTGCTTGTTTACCGCCGTTGCCATGATCGTTCCTGTTCGTCCAATCGATGATGAAATATTGAGTTTGGTTTTGTTTGTAAATATTTAACCCGAAAGTTACCAATTTTTAGAAAATGGGAAACTTGTGAGCTTTTTCTTCGTCAAAGAACAAAAATATTGATTAAACTATCAAAAAATATTTCATTATGAAGAAAATATTAGACTGGGTACCACTGGACGTGGTGTGCTTGAAAGTCAACAATGGCCGTTATTTTCGACTGCGTGCCGAGAAATTTGGCAATCATATTTTTAATTCGCACGCATTTCGTTTTAAGGTATATATACCTATTGAAGATTATATATTTATAAACCTGAGGATTAGTGCATTCCATACATAATTCATATGAGACGTAAATCCGACTCGTTGAATAATTATTGCAAGTTTTATTTGGAGATGTCATTATCCTGCACTCCTGTCGAATGGGTTCGACTGCAGCATTGAGAGGATTAAAGGACTAATTGTTGTTACTGCAAAGACAGTTTAACATCAATGAGCTTTCATTTTTGGTTTTCTTTCCTGGTTGATTCTGATGTGCATGTATATATGAGATTACAACATCTTGTGCTTAACAAAGACGCCTGTTCTTGAAACTTTGAACGCTTATGTCCATTTCAAAGACAGTTATTTGAAAGACAGCATATGACTGACGATACTAAATATGACAGCGTAATAATCAGGCTCCAAAACCTTCAAAGCATTGAACATCTAGTTTCCTAAATAAAGCTACTGGGTGGTAATCTAAAAGAAAGAATCGGTGAAACATTCATTTCCGTATCTTTTTTTCAGAACTAGCAAGATGGGTATGACAAATACAGAGATTAATTTTGTTGATGTATATGTTACTTGAGGAAGATGATCCAAACTTTGATACTTTTGTAAGTTGTACACCTGTGTCACAGTTTGATAAATTCATAACAATTACTGTCAACTTTTTGTTAAAATGGGTTTTTTTCTGAGTTCCTAAAAGAAACAAACTTCAAGATGGTAACCGCTACTTTAATTGTTGCTTATTTAAAGCACAATGTCTATCGTTTTGTTTACATCAGAATATAATTCCTCTCTGTCTTCCATCAACTTGTTCTGAAATGTCTTTCCAGTAACGCTGACATGCCTTTAGGGTAACAAATCTGCAAACTCTAAAATACAGAGTATATATTACGCACTTCAAGTGTGGTAAAAACAATACTTTTAGAAATTGATTAATATGAACCTGGCTTATCATCAAATCACACTGATGTATTCTTGTCCTAACTGAAATATACGATTGAATGGTCTTCTCTGTAACAAACATGTCATTATTAGTCACGTAACCAGTGTCCTTAATCTCGAAGCGTTGATTGCCCTAAGAATTCTAAACTTTGATCGTAGCCAATATCTTAAGAATGGGCTTAAGAAGTTCGTAGTGCTTCGAACGTTTCGAGACTAGCTAGCCTGGAGATATAGATATAACATGTAACACTTACTATACTTCTGATGGTATCGGTCAAGGAACTCTTTCTTTCATTACAGATAGTTCGAAGATTTTGTTACAATTATATACTTTTCAAATTTATTTGACATATTTTCTTTCCAATAATATAGAGTGTCATAACGATACTGCCTTTCCTATAACAGTAAAGTAAGCGTTTTTTTATCTAAAGAGTAAGACATTGCCAAAAATCAATCAGAAATATCAAAATATTCTCTTCAAATCACTTTCAGTGCAATAATTGTTTTAAGAGAGACAGTTGAGTGGATGTCAAGAGTATTTTTCCATCTGACACAGCGTAGAACAGGTTTATTTCATAAACACACAATCATAGAACTGAATTTGTAAGTGTGTGTAACAAAATAACAGGTGAAATTTACAATGCAATATCTTTAAGTATCAATGTATTTTTAAGAAAAATACAAATATTACTGTTGTCACTGGAAAAACATTGTGGTTTCGTCCGAATTAGTTTAATTAGTCTTCATAACAATATTGAACATAATTAAGCCTCAAATATTATTGACATGTGTACCTTAACAATGTAGTTTGCCATTTGTGAAAATAGAGATTGATTATTTTGTATTTGAATTATGTTGACTTTTGCACACCAAATAGCTGCAACTTTTGAGAATGACTCATCTAAGGATAGAGGCAACATAATTTGCTATTACACACACAAATGGAGCAAGATATTTGTGACAACACTTTTAGCAGGGATTTATGCTGAATTTACATGCAGTTGATTTAGATGAGAGACATGCAGTGTAATTGTTGACTTATATATTAGAAGTGCGTTGTTTACATGCGTTGAAAGATCTGAGTGGAAAGAAAGAGGCAACTACAAGTACTGGGCAGCCGGGCGCGCTGATTTGGCTGAGACGTCTCATCAAATCCCCGTAGAGTAGATTGTGCTGTTGATCAATGGATTGTCTGGTCCAGACTCCATTATGTACACACGTTGCCATATAATTTTAAACAAACAAACCAACAAGCACACGCACTTGCAAACAATGCAACACAAAGTTAAAATCAAAACACGAATGCCTGAGGTCTTCAACTGCTTCCACTTTTTCCCACTGAGCTAGCTGGTTTTATGATTGTTTATTTCCTATGCCAGTTTGTCCAGGATTAATATCTATCCATAAAAAATGTGTCTGCTCTTTCAAGACTACTGATGGCACAAAGGTACGTCGCATCACTCAATTTATAGAGGAACGCGAGTTTGTATCAAAAGACGAGGCTCATTGAAACAAAAACAAAGATTATATATATGTAGTATTATTAGTCGCCCGTTGAAGATACTTAGGAGATAAACATCATGTGTTGGCCAATTTCCGGGTGTTATTGAGTATTTGAAGCACGGGAATGCATTTGGAACCGACGGCGTCAGCCGGAGGTTTCAAATGAAATATTCCCGTGCTTCAAATACTCAATAACACCCGGAAATTGACCAACACATGATGTTTATCGACATTGTAAACAAAAAGGTAAACCAAAGGGGTTTTACTGTCTGCACTCGTTTACATCGAGTATGAGTACAGCAGTAAAGTGTCATCAGCTGGCCGTTTCAGCTGGTTCCCATGGTAGCATCTGGAGTTCCTCATTTGTGACGTCATTCTAACTTTACGTCACAATATGATTTGAATGACGTCACCACTGTTGATGACACAATAAAACAACTGTTTACGTGTAAGTACGCAGTGAATAGTCTTGCAGTTTCCGGGAATCTAATACCATTTGATCACGTTTTTCAACCAATCAGATTACAGAACACAGTGACTTTTGGTTTACTTTTGCAGTGTAATATTTTTACGGCAATATTGCAGTAGTGTAATACCGTATGACGTCAAAATGGCTCAGTTGTGACGTCACAATGCTAATGCAGATGTCGCAATTTTACTAGACCTTGCTTGACTCGCGGAAAGCTTAGAGTGATCACACTGCAGGGAATTTCGCGGCAGTTTATGTCAATTTATGTTGGCGAGTAATAAACAGAGTACTAAACTCGCTTCCGTGAAATATCATTTTTTATTAAACTCGTTAAAGATTAAGTATCAAACTCGCTTTCGCTCGTTTGATACCAAATCATTAACCCGTTTGATATAAATGGTATTGCACTGAAGGTCGTTTAGTATAATCTATGTATATATTTTGAGACCCGTGAAGGTCTGGGTTAAAATATTGACCTTCAGTAACCCCTGCTTGTCCTAATAGGCGATTAGCGGGATCGTTTGTACGGATCGCCGACTTTGTTGACACATATCATTGCTTCACGTGCGCAGATCGATGATCTTGTTGATCACTGGATTGTCTGGTCCACACTCAGTTAGGTATTTACTGTCAATCGCCATATGACTGGAATATTGCTGAGTGTGGCACAAAGCTAAATTCACTCACTCACCAGTGTTAAAAATGTGAAATGAATTGTCAAACATGTTTTATAATTTTTTATTTATTTTTCATACATTTTACAGTCATTTCAGAAAATAAAATGACATCCAAGTTAAGAGACTATTCAGAAAGAAAGATAACAATTTGACATCCAGGTTAACAGACTATAGACCCAAGACAGAGGCAATAAATAACATGAATATCCAAATTCATAAAAAGAAGCTGTGCACATCAAATACACAGTCCGTGACATGACGACTAAAACTTATAGAATGTTTTGATATTACGCTCCAATAGGGAAGAACATTTAGTTATCATATAGTAGTTCTTTAGTTCATTCTGGATAACTTGAAAATGTGGCAATTTCTTCTTAACCTTTAGCCTGCTGAATAAATTTCAGCATAAGGCGTTGTAAAGAGGGTGGGTGATTTCAAACAGTTGGTGTGCCATTAAAAACGTGACAAAGGAACCAATATTTTGAACTTTAATTATAGATAGAAAAATGAACATAACTATAAAAAAAAAGTCCAAATGTTTTCAAACACACAGGGGTTAAGGCCCACGCGAGCTTAAAAATTGTAAATATTCGTAAAGTTCCCTGAATTACGTGATGGTAGGTGGAATACGTTTTGTATCAGGGATCTGTTTAAATCGTGAAATCAGCGCTTGTTGCTTCATCCATCAATTCTCCAATATCTCAAATATAGCTAAGTTAAAATTCATATTTTTTCATTGGATGGCACCGACGCGAAGGCAAATTATGAACTGTAACAGGAATATATCGTACGAAAATTGTCGTCAAAATATATTCCATGTTCAAGCAGATTTACCCGTCTCGTACTGCAAGCAGACGTATCAAAATCAAACATGGCGCGCTTCGATGTACAGGACTTAAAATGTTGTTATTAATCCTCAGTAAAGTTGCTATTTCTATCGTTTATGTGTTATCGATCGAAATCAGATGATCGCCTTAGTCGATAGGTGATAGCTTTGATATAATCACTTTATTAGAACGATACATAAACGATAGGAAAGATGAAACATGTTCACGACACCGTTCAGAGCTGCCGGATGTGGATGTCACTCACTGGGAGACGTCAACCGATTCATTCCTTGATTACAGAAAATAAGTAGGTATGTTTGTAGCACTGTAATTCGTTTATATCTTTTAGAATACACAAAAAAGATAATAATGATGATTCATAACGGATAACGATATGGCCCAGGCGATAAAATTCGCACATTTCTACACCAGTTTGACCTTCAATGCTCCCGTGACCCGGAAGCGGTAGTTCTGATTTGTATACGTCAACACGAAAATGAACTTCGTCAGTATCATTTGTTTGAAGATGTATTAGACGAAATACCGCATGTTGATCACTCTAAAGACGCCCATAGGAATATCATTGATTATAGATAATCGTGTTAAGGAGACAACTGCACAATATTTTGAATTATGTTCTGCCCTAAACAAATAACATTTTCATACAGAGCGGCATGACGACGCGAAAGAAGCAGAATGTGTTTGAATGGATTTCTATACATGCTAGTGTAATATGATACAACATTTGAACAAATAAATATTATTAACTAATATGTTTCAAATAAATATATATGTCCTGTGTACAATTGAATAACTCCTAAAATCAATAATTACTGAATAAATACACCAACTCAGGGACTGTTCATAAGTTGTTTCTGTGGGGAGATGATGATGATTTTCATGGAGGAGCATGAACAACGGTACTGCCCCGATCCTATGATTTACATACCAAATAAGTGACACTCCTGCCCCAAGTCCCAATTTTCTAAACATAACTTTAGGTACTGAAGGTAAAAAGTTTGATTGCATCTGTATCCCCAGTACATGTGCACAAAACTGATGACCTTTATTCCTCCCCAGTACGAAATTGGTGACGCCCTTATCCCTCTTACAAATAAATTTCTCTCGCTCTCACGCACACACACGTTATGAACACTCCCTAAACATATGTACATTCTTTCTGCATGAAATTGTTTTTGGTATTTGTTTTCACAGCAACAACAACTACAAAGGTAGTAACAGGTACTGCACATTTTAACTGATAGTTTGAATCATGGAGACCTGGGTAGCACTGGATTTTATAATTTACTAAGGTATGGTACCTTTCAAAGCATGTTACAGGGCACATGTGAACATTACAGCTCTTGCAAATGAAAGTGGCTTGAAGCCTTTTGGCATCTCTGGACGAACAAACCACACAGTCATTGCACGAGATCTTACCTGGGAAATGGCGAGTTGTTAGTCTAACAGGACGCTCCAGGTTGGTTGCAGGACGTCCAGATCGTGCTCTTCCCTGTCGCTCCCAACTCTCCATGCACCTGGTTGCAATGACCAGTTTGAACTTTTCAGAACTTACTCTCTTACCTGGGTTTGCAGCTTTGAAGATTATCAGAGCATTACTAAATGAAACTTCCATCAGGTCCAAAAACACCTTCTTCCACCACTTACAACACGTGGAGCACCATGTAGTATTGCAACTGCTTGTCTGCCACCTGGTCCACTCCTCCCATGTGCTGACTGTTTAGCTGAAATGCTTTGGGTTTTCTTACCTCTCTGAAGCTGTTTGGTGATGCCCTCGATCAAACAACAAGAACCATTGTGACCACTGTTCAGAAGGTTTACTTTTCTGTTATCGGTCCATGTAATATACAAGAATTCATTATCCCTATATAAATGCGGATCATCACCAGCTTTTGGTTTTGCATCCTTGACAGGCTGTGGTACATCCAGTCGGGAGGCCCCCATGTTCCACACGCACCAGTCTGGTTGTCACTTAGTTCCTGGAATAGAAGAAATGAAAAACTTGTACACATGGTGACCCTTACCATACAGAGGCTGACACAATGACGTAACAACCTCGTACGTCAAACCATGTGGTCTCCCTCCCTCCTGTCTCCTGTGTATGTTCCACAAGTACCCAGTCCTGCTGTCTGCCAGACCCCATAACTTGATACCCCACTTATGTGCTTATATACTGCAGCAAACCTGTTCGTCCCTTGAAAGAAATCATACTCTCGTCCACAGATACCTCCATGCCTGGGTGAAAGTGCCTCTGCCATCCTGGAACAAGAATTTTCATGAGTGGTCTTATTTTGAAAAGTTTGTTATGTCTTTGGTCCTCTTTGGGGAAATCTTAGGCATTGTCATTTAAGTGAAAAAACATAAGTATCTGAATAAATCTATCCCTTGCCATGATAGCTTTGAATCCTTTACATGCGAGTTGTGGGTCACTTGACCTGTAAGATTCATACGATGGTTTCTTTGACAAACCCGTCACTAAAAGAATAGAAATGAAAGCCCTCATTTCGGAGGTATCAGCCGGTTTCCAATTCTTAGCACGTGAATGTACTTTCAACGTGTCCATCTTTTCAGCTATAAATTGTGCTGCATACCTGTTCGTTTCAGTGACAGGAAGTCAAACACTTCATCACTGAAAAAGAGTGAAAAAGCATCATACTCACTCAAATTTTCACCTGTATTTCTTGGCCCAGATCGATCGACAAAATCTTGTAGCCATGGCGTTTCACTCGCTCCGACTGAGGGGTCCTCCAAAAAATCTTCTTCATTGCCCCCAAGGTCCAAATTTTCAACTTCTTCTAAATCCATGTCCTCGAACCCGAAAAAGTCTTCTTCACCTTCACTATCCGAGTTTCCGAAAAGTTCGCGAAAATCTTCGATCGCGGAAGCCATTATGCAAAAAGTTCTAGATCAATAGACCGATCCAGTTCGGGCCGATAAGCCCCGCCCACTTCGTTTTTTGACGTTGGCCGGGACAACCTCTGACAATGCCGTCACCTCCGGCAAAACGTACGTAATTGAGAATGGTGTTGATGAATTCTGTTTGCCGTACTTTGGTATCCGTCGTTTGTGAATGATATTTAAAGGGGAAAGTTTTACGTATTTTATTTTTAATACATATTAATTGACAGACAGTAATTAGCGAGTGAAAATGAGTTATACCACAGATGGAAAATCGTCATCGGCTGCGTGTTGGAAACGTATTTTTTGTCGAAATAATCAATCTATCTGGCATTTCACGTCCGTCTAAGATACTAGCAGGGAAGTGAAACTGAAGTATGTTATTTGTTTTTTTTACCTCTAGACTCCCATCGTAATTCTATAATAACCGGGTTCACAACCACATGTTCAAGTTGCAGATCGTTTCGGTATCTATAAATAGATTGTCAACACTGCGCGAGGAGTGTTCAGTTCGATCTCTTATCCGATGTTCACATTTAGTTCAATTACTTATGTGAAATCATGGGTTTATACCTTTGAGTAACAAACCGGAAAAATATTTCCATACTAGTAGAAACATACTCAGAAGCAAATATTCAGCAGTTAATCTTCAGTAAATCTCAATAAAATTTCCCTCTTCAAATCTGTACACCATCCTTAAATGTCACTTAATATATGGAAATATATTTTTTTTAATCATCCTCTTCAATGTATTTTTCTGTGTGTGCTTGTTGTGGAATCCTAATTTACAAAATTTCACAATACTGGACTTCATGAACTGCTAGCGTTTATGTTCAGATACATAACACCACCATAACACTAAAGATACACTCTGCACCTGCACACTGACCATCTTTCAGAAACAATGAAATCCCTGAACAGAATCCATATTAATAAACACCATTTTGGCTCTGTCATAAAACATTGGTAACCTCCTCAAAAGCTGGCGATTTCTAAGAACCATCACATCAAATCTGTGTTAAATGTGTATTTCAATATACATGAAGCGGCTCTCGGCTAGTCAACAGCTGGTCATTGCCGATGTTTTCACGAATTTTGTCCACAAACCAATTGGGAATATTAGGTTTTACTAAGAAGAAAACTGATAAATATGTGAATCTGAAACTAGAAAACGAAATTAAAATTCTAAAATGGCGAAAAACGGATTTTCCAAATATGTTGATGTGTTTGTTTACCACCGTTGCCATGACAGTTTCCGTGTCAGCCAGTCGATGATGTAACAACCGTTCTCGTTTTTGTGATTAATATATTCACATAAAGTGATTACTTTTCGAAAATAAGTTTTGTTTCTGACTCTGCATTATAAAAATAACACATTTTGGTCAGTTAAAAAAAAAAGATGACTTTGCGATGAAAAAATCGGACTTTATGTAGCTGAACGTGAAGCGCCTCGCATACACAATGGCCGTTGTTGGAGCCTTGTGCCGATAAAATTAGCTAATGCATTTTATATTCGTGGGGGTTTCGTATTGAGGTACAAAAACTTCTTAAACTTGATATATTTAGAAAGCTGAGAATTTGTTCATTCCATACGTAATTCAAGCCATACATAAATTGTGTTTGGTAAATAGTTGTTGCAAGTTATGTTTAGGGATGTCATTAGACTACTGTTCTGTCGAACCGGTTCGACGGCAGCATTGAGAGGATTAAATCTGCTTCCAAAACTGTTTTTCAAAATAATGATAATAATGTTTAGAGGATCATTATTTGTATCGGGAAAACCATGAAGTACATGTATTTTTTTGTATTTTAAGACAGATTTCAATTTTTTGCCAGATATGTGTGATGTTGTTACAAGACTAGAAATTGTGATCAGGTGACTCACTTTCGTGTTGACAAAAGCTGCATTTTGAATTGTCTACATATACAAATTTAGATAGCAGTGCATTTGTCGGCAGGATGTGATGCATTATTCTATATTGGAATCGCTGTAATTTAGTGTTATTGGTACATCTGAAAGGAATCTTACTATAGTTGTTTCCAGTTGACCCGTGAAGGTCCCGGGGTAGAATAGGCCTACAGCAACCCATGCTTGCCACAAAAGGCGACTATGCTTGTCGTAAGAGGCGACTAACGGGATCGGGTGGTCAGGCTTGCTGACTTGGTTGACACATGTCATCGGTTCCCAATTGCGCAGATCGATGCTCATGTTGTTGATCACTGGATTGTCTGGTCCAGACAGATTATTTACAGACCGCCGCCATATAGCTGTAATATTGCTGAGTGCGGCGTAAAACTAAACTCAGTCACTCACTTGTTTCCAGTCATGGGATAGCCCATCATTGGTTAACATATTTTGCTCCCATATTTGGCAATGTACATTTTTGGTAGTAGCGTCTGTCAATTATGTTTTGTAAAAGCGTTGTGTCTCCTTTATATCTTTAAGGATGTGTTTTAATATTTGCTGGTAGAGTTAGATATGGTATCTTAGTTTTCACAAGGTATATTGAGTGATGTCAAATAGAGCTTTAATGATCGGATAAGACCCATGTATGTAACAAAGTTTTCAGGTTAAACATATTTACAAAGTTTTCCAAAGGGTGTATTTTGTTGCTTCAATCAACTAGGTCGTTAATACATCGCACCCCTTTGTCAAACCATTGTTTATAAAACACTGGTTTACCTCCAACATAAATGTTTTTGTTTTAACATAGACGTTCTGAAAGTATAGCATTTATGTCATGGTTAGAATGGTTTTGAGATATAAAATGCCACCATGCACTTAAACATTTCTATAATATCTATTGTGGATCAGTGGGAGGCAGTCCTCTTTCAAATGTTGACAATTACGTGTATACTACCCATTAAAAGATTAGACTTCCTGGTGCAAATGTAGTTACTCACTTCAGTCAACTGTTCTAAATTACATTTTGCAAAATTTTCCATAATGTTTTAGGATAGTGTTTACACATGAACTGTTCTATTATAAACCAAATTCATACCTTTGAAAAGATTATCGTCATGAGTTCAGTAAATGATGAAAAGCAGTGAAAATTGTTAAATGCTTAAACAAAATTTTACACCCAAATGCAGGAGTTCCCCAGCACGATATTTGCACATGCTTTTCAGCAATTTGATTCTTGATCCTCATGCAATTCATCTGCAGAAAGTTTGCAATTGAACTCCCCAGAATGTGGAGAAATTCATGTTTGATGTGTACATATATATACATAACATATAGTGAGTGCTTTAAGTGAAGCTAAACTTTCGATGGGTAGTAGTATGTAGTGAAAAACATTGCCACCACTAAGCTTTGGGTGATTTTACATGAAGAGATGACACCAATTTGACTCACGACTGAGAATCTTCTGACGATAGATAACTTTAATGCTTGCATTAATGTTTTTATATTTGGCATATTAAAAACACCGTCTTCTTTGTGACAGATTACTTGTCTTGTCTTAATTTTGTCAGGTTTATTGTACCAAATAAATTTGTAGCATTTCTGCTGGAATTTATTCATAATTTCCCAATCTGGGCCAGGAAGAACACTAAATAAATGATGTAACTTGGGAATAATCAGTGATTTCAAAACGGTATTTCTTCCAAAGGGAGTAAGATTTTGTGTGGACCATATGGACATTAAAGTTTCACAATTTTTTATCTTGTTTTTATCATCTAAATCTAGAGAAAAAGTAATTCCAGGAAGGCTGAAGCCCCCTTGGTCACAGTTTAGATTAAAGTCTGAACATAGATTCATTTTCGATCTCTTTTTGTATCCTATCTATATGAGATGTTTCCTCTTGTCACTGTTATCACGTGACTGTGGCCCCCTCGCTGGTTCTCAAGTATGGCGCTGGTCACATGACTTGGTACATCCAACGTTCAGCGTTATATAACTATTTTTCAGTATCTGGCTTCTTTTAAAGATCACCCCGTGTCTACATTAATACTCGAAAAAAAGGAGAAAAATTATGGCAGTCCTTCAAATCTAAATTGTATAACATACACAGACACACTAGGTAGAAAACACCGTCTAAAATTTACAAGTTTTCTGGCAAAAGTCCTCTGAAATGTGGTCACATCAAGTGACACTCTGACTGGCCACCGCACCAAGGTCAGAGTTCAAGTACAAATGTCATGACGTCATCATCGCCTGTTCTGACGTCACGGGGTTATGATCGCCTGAGGGTTCATTTTGATTATTCTGGTGCAGTGGTGAGGCCGTGCCTGTGTCTAATATTGTAAGTTTGGTGTGTCGCCGCGTTCCAAATATAGCTATTTGTTATAAATTCAACATATATATTTACAATTAATCACTGTTTTCAACCTCATCACTTTCCAAAGTACTCCTCCCAATAAATGTTATAAAAATCCCATTTTCCAAATATTTTCGTAAGGTTGCAAAACAGTCTTTGTTAAATATTGACGGTCGCATGCAACCAAAAACTCAAACATAATTAGAGTCAGTGCTCCGAATACCGTACACGTTTGGCCACAGGCATCACCCGAATCGCTTCGGTTACAAATACTACGTCATGGCGCATGTTGTTTAAAAGATCATCCAATCATCTTGCCTGCTCATTAAACCGGTTGTGCAATCCGTTTTCCGTTTTTACTATGTGTTCAGTCAAAGAAGGCTACCCTCAGTCATTTAAATTCGTACAGAGTGACTGTAATACCGTACACTGTTTCTTCTAATATCGTACACGTATCTTAATTCCGTACACTATCTAAATGACACTTTCGCTGCTGTTAGTTCTTAATACAAGTTACATCTACTGGTTAATTATTAACTCATATAAATGATTGGAGGTAAATCAAGTTCAAAACTATATTCATTTTTACATTTCTTTATTCATAATTATCACTAGAATATAATGAACTTGAGTTGATGAATATCGGGTGTTCTCAATGTTAGCTAATGTTGAAAATGCATATTTGTTTTAAATGTAAAGCTTTATTCTTCATTTGATCCTTTAGAGATAAGTATATTATAACACATTATAATACACAAATGTATTTCTGAAAGCATTTGAAAACAAACACAGGAAATACACACCAAGTAGTTTTACTAAACCAATAAACTAGAAATCCATATAGTTATAAGATAATACATTAAATAAGAGTTTCGGGGTTGGGTAACTGATTTATAGCTGGCTCTGTGGGGTGGGAGGGTCGTCCTTACTGACACCTTCCGCGGGAAAATTTGAATTACAGTGATGTAGTAACGGTGCATTATCGTCATCAACGGTTTTAGGTTGAATCAGCGCCTCCTTCCAAAGTTACACAGTGAACTGTTAACACGTCGGTTAACGGAAGCATGGGAATAGAGAATTCACTCAGCGTCAGAAAGAAACGAATTTAAAAACGAATTTTATGGTTTTGACACTTTATGCACTGCAGTACAGGAAAATATTATTTGAAGTGTCATTAACGAAAGAAAATGGAAGCCGAATGACTAACTGGGAGCACCTGCAGTACAGCGGCGCACTACAACATCTCGTGGGGGCAGGGTCGATATGTTGTATGTCACGTGTCGCCAAAATCAAGATATCCTGAAATGCATCGCAGAAGGTAAGAGTTTAAACAATACAAGATTATAATACAAGATGGGCAATAAGACTTTTTGATTTAGTGGCGTTATTCTAAAGACAGAAGTTTTGTGCAGTACTTCTTGTGGGCGGAGTTCCCATTGTTTTCACCAATATGCTGTTTTTATCAGCGTGTTGACTAAGGGTAATAATCAGTTTATGCAGGAGTGTGACGATGTCGTGTTTTTTCCTGTTTGCAACAATGACTGCTAATAATTTGGCACACCAATTTGAATATGTGTTGCTTAAAAATACCAAATACAGAACATTTTCTTCCAGCACATATGATAGTCAGGTAATAACAGGTGTTGTTTATCATACGTTTGATTTTATTTTAGAACTGTGACTTACTCACTAACACAAAATCCAATAATTGCATCAAAACTAAATTTTGCACAGTGCCATGAAAACAGCAGACCAACACTCACGATTAGTATTATAATTTTGGACACCCAAATTAGTAACAAGCTGTCATTATGATGTTGTCAAGCACTTAGCGGTTTCACCTGCATGGGGTCACCCTCCTAAGAAATAGTGACAAGTGACAAGAAAAATAATTATCGGTAATTTTTGTGTGTGTTAGTGAGTAATTCATCGATCTTAAATGGATTTCAACAGCTTATTGGTACAGTGTATTTATAAGATAATCTTAGATTTAGAAGCTGGCTTCCCACCCTTCTGACGAGATTGCCTGGCTTCCATACGCGCTTGTTTTTCTCTTTCTAGTTTCTCTTTCTCATCTCTTTTCTCTGTCTTCATCTTAATGATCTCATCGCTCGTCAGAATGCGGTGGGAAGTCAGCTTCCGTGGATTTGATTTGGAACTTTGTTTCATTACAGAGGGTGGGAGAGAAAACTCGGACTTGATTGCGTCCATAGCCTCAACCTCGAACACTGTAGCTATTTCAATAACTAAGTTGCCTGATTCATCTAAAGAAGATGGAGTGTCACCTGCCAAAACCGACAAAATGAAGTCAGTGTCAGACAGGAGAGACGCGCCCTCTGGTAACGCTGCTTCAGATGTAGATGAATCCACTGATACCCCAGCTATTGGTGTAGCAGACGCTCCGGCATCAGGCGTGATGGTGCCAGAATTGACTGGAGTGTCAGCTTCAGCAACAACTGGAATATCAGCAACTCCCTCTTCTCCAGATGACTCGAAGCTAACGTCAAAGGGTTTGCTAGGGGCAAAAGCCTTATCTGGGATGGAATTTGTATTTACAGGGAATATTCCGCATTTCCTAAATCCACTGCATACATTTGAGGGCGTGAAAGCAATATCGTAAGCTTGTTTGAACAAACGGGGCCATTCCCATTTGGTCACTAGATTATTTGGACTTTGCACCATGAATTCGCTGCAAACCCTGTTCCACTCCCTACTGAGTGGGCCAAAGACTGATTTATCTAGAGGGCAAAGCCACTGGGTTGTGTGAGGAGGAAAAGCTAGGATAGTGACATCATTTGCCTTTGCCTTCTCAAGAAGCCCAAGTGTTTCGTGCGAACTGTGGCTGTCCAGCACTATAAGTTGAGGCCTCTCCGGTCCACAGTGTTTCAGGAAATGAGCCTCAAACCACCCTTCACCCAGTGTGTCCTCCATCCATGCACGACTCTGGTATGTGTAGGCCGTGCCAGGCACTCCAGCCGGAGTATTGTAAGTCTGGAGGCATTTTGGGGTCTTCCCCTTAACTATGGCCATAGGGGGGATGTTGCCCCCCGCAGCATTTATGCAGGCTAAAACAGTGACATTATCACGTATATTCCCCACACGCCCGGGAACATTTTTAACACCAGCTTCCGCCAGAACTTTGGTTGGTTTGTGTGTCAGCGGAACACTTGTTTCATCAATGTTCCAAATTAAGTGCGGTTTATCGTTTAGTTTAAGACTCTGGACAAGTTCCTCAAGTTCCTCAAAGTAACTATTTGTGACACATGGATTGAGCATTCTTGCCCTGATTGTGGTAAGAGGGACGGGCGATCTCAGATGTATGTCGGGGTGGCGCTTCATAAAGCCAGCTATCCACCCTTTACCAGGCACGTCATTCTTGAAAGGGGTCGTCAGCTTAAGTCTCCTGCATATACGTGCCACTTTTAGCACCAGCTGACGACGGGTAATGCCGAACCCTGTCAGTGCTGCGGCCTTTATTTGGTCGGCAATGCCATCTTCAACGGCCACCGATAGCCCTGATGGGCGACCAAGATTCCCTCCCTCAGACATCCCCCTGACATGATCACTTATAGTCATGACGGGAACTTTGAAACGTTTTGACGCAGTTCGGAATGACAGACCCTGACCCGTAACAGCGGCAACTGCACCCTCCAGGGCCTGCTTGGTGTATTGGCGTCTTCTGCCCATCTAAAAAAGTAAACACGAGACTGAAGATATCTACTTTAATACTGTCCAATTTGACACAATATCGAACGAACACGTTCCAGAATTGTATCCTGTTGACATGATTCGTTTTCGTCATAAACATGAAGCACACGTCTTGCTAAAAAGATTGCAGACATCGGGTCTTTTAGTGTCTTTTGATATGTCATTATTCGACAAACAACTTCTGCCACTGCAAGTCTACATCTAGAATGGTCTAAAGATTTCCGCAGCAGGTCAAGTATTACTTCAGCTTCGTATTCAACAAACACATCGTCTAGGATTAAGGCGTTTAAAGCTGTACGGGCGACTGCAATCACTAGTTCATGTCCACTTCCAAATGATTCACGGAGCTGAATGGATTTTGAAAGCGCCATTTTCTGTAAAGTTGACAGTACTGTCAATTATTTGATATTGACTCATAAATAATCGTAAAAGTGTGATTTGTGCGCTTGTGTTATATAAAATTGTATTAGCTTGCGTGTAAATAACAGTTAGGCTGACTGACAAATTGTTCTACTGTGTTGTTGAAATGTTTTGAATATCTTTGTGTATTCACATTTATGTATTTGTTGTTACAACGTCCATGGATTAAAATATGTAGTTTCTGTTGGTATGCAATATTTATGTTGTCATTTCACATTAAGGCTGCGTCTGCAGAGTAGTGAAGGGGTAAGGTTTAATCCGCTATTTGATATATTCCCGTAATGGCACGGCATGGGACACCAAAAATGGGCTTAACACATTGTTTCCACGTGGGAATCGATCCCGGATATTCGGCAAGACGAACAAACACTTTAACCATTAGAGTCTACCCTGCCGTGGCCGTAAAGGAGTGACGAATAACAACCGACACTTTAAGGCTGCATGGGCTAATACTAACAATAAATACATTTCTGACAATGCGTCACTACTTCAAAATGGAGTTGAAAAACGGCCATATAAATTATTTTTATATTACATCTATATATGTTACATCAATTTGTATATCAATGTCTATGCAAATGTTTCATGTCAGTACATATTACGTGAGAAAAAAAATAAAATGTCACTGTATGAAATTAGGCGCATAGCAAAAATATATCATAATCTGGGCATCAAATATCGTACGTCTTTTTCTTTTTTTAATTTTGAAAATAGCTTGTATGAAACCTATCACTGTATTTTGAGTATACATTTTTGGTCAATTAAAATACATTATTTCGTGTTTCCGTACCGTGAGTGTTTTTTATATTTCCCGCTTTGAGCTGTCGTGTGTTGAGGTTCTCGGATCGTGACCTTGACGTCAACCCGGCAAGGAGTGGAGAGAGTCGCTATTGCGCAAGTGCACATTGCGATAACCAATCGTATATCGAAAGGGAAAGCACATGACAAATACACACGATAGCTAAAAATAGAGATGGGGATTACCGCATTTCAACCGACAAAGGTCCGGTTTTGCCACACATAAACATAATAAGCTATTGCGCACAAATGAAAGTGTACGGAACTTAGGAGCCTGTGCGGTATTCGGAGCACTGACTCTAAAACACATTTATCACTTATTTATGACATAATATACATTGCTGCTTTAAAAAAAGAAATAAACAAAATTATAAGCGTACAATCGCGATTCAAAAGTGCAATTATTTTGTACTTGGGCTTACTTCCCCCGAAACGAAGCCCTCGGGAGAGCGAACCCAGTCGTAGAGGGTGGATCTGCTCTCAAGTGTAACGACGGCTTCCGATTGGCTGTTCATTTGTTGATATGCTGAGGGTTCATTGTGTGTACAGAAAGATGATCTGTTTGACGGGCATTTTAGAAGTATGGCGAGTCACAAGAAAGTAAGATTCTTTATGGATAACAATTTCTTTTTGTTCACTTGATGTGTCTTTTCAGTATGGATTCATATACTGTTGTCAAACAAAAAATCATATACACTAAAAGAAGTTGTTATCAATGAAGAATGTATATGGAGATGTTGGGTTTTGAAAATACATGTTCTCTGAATTTGCGCTCGATCGAATAAAAAATCAGTAGAGATGGTAAACTACTGCGTGGCTGGAATCAGTCACTCGTCCAAGTACAAAGCAGGACTTGAAACTGACAAGAGTTTGCATCAGTTTCCGTCAGATCCACTCATCCGAAAAAAACATGACATGTGTATCACACCTGCCTAATTACATAATGTGGCAGAGACGGGACTCGGGTGCACTAGTCATAAATCAATTTATTTCTTTATGTCGTATATTCTGATAGGTGTTAAGTTCAAATTGCACGTGGTCAATGACAACAAGCTGTGTACTGCATGTTGTCTTTCACAGACAGACAGGCAGACATATAGGTGTGAATAAACCAGACACTGAGCTTTCTCTGAGACAGAGACTGCTTACCACAATAAGTTTTTGTTGTATTTTTTACGTAACGAGTAGATTAATTACTTGTTTGTATACACAACGAAGATTAGACTACTGCTCACGACCTCAGACTCTGAGCATGCATACTGTTTCAAGCTCCGCGACCCTATTCATTGCGCATGCGTTATGAACGCAGCGCAGCGCAGCACAGCTGCTGAAACCAGTTTTCCCCCAGCGCTGGGGGGAATATAGTGAAACGTTTGAACTCCGATTTCGCGGGCTTTTCTTTCATCGCGTTTTTTTTCAACTTTATAGGTTGAATTGGCATTTTTTATGATTTGTTTCGGTAAGTGCATACCGAAAGGTACCAGAATCTGCAAAGTTGTGTTTTACGTTGCATGTGACCATTAAGGGAAAGGGTTTCGTGAGCAGCTATCTTTCTTTATTAAGTTTAATCACTGTCAACAAAGTTCTTAGCGACTAAGGTCAGTCTTGTATGGAGGTCCATGTAACTGAAAGGGGAGAAAAGAGGTCGAGAAAAGAGTTTTCTTCATATTTCAGTGTAGTTCAATTGCATATTCTGTGATGGATTTCATACTACATGTGTAGCCTGATACATGTCCCAATATTCCATAATGTATTATGTAAAGTCATCGGCTGCAGAGTTTATCAGTCAGTCGCTGGTTTTTCAACGCCTGTAGGGATATTCGAACAAGGGGACACCGGAGATGGGGATTCGAACCTGGGTTTTTCGACGATGACGGGCGAATGTTTTAACTACTATGCTGTCCCACGACCCACGCCGCAATTGTTCAGACGCAGTAAGACAATCTTGTATTCCTGATTGAAGACATCACTCCTCAATCCTAACACCTTACTTGCTTCCCTCAGTTTGCAACTAAGCAACAATCAGAAATACACAAAAAGGAATACTGACGGCGAAGGACAAATGATTATGATAATGATAATAATAATTGACTCATGGGCTGTACTGACGGTCTTCGACTTCCCGGACAGTCCCCGTGGCCATCTTTTCTTATACTGTTAAGAAAACACACCAACCGAAGCGTCCATTACAGTGTGTTTGTGATAGGATTACTTAGAAAGTCAACAAGTTTGTTACTGTGAAGCCTATGAAGGTCCGGGGTAGCATAGGCCTTCAGCAACACATACTTGCCGAAACAGATGACTATATGCTTGTGGTAAGAGGCGACTAACATGATCGAGTGGCCAGGCTCGCTGACTTGGTTGACACAAGTCATCGGTTCCCAATGGCGCAGATCGATGCCCCTGCTGTAAATCACTGAATTGTCTGGTCCAGACTATAGACCGCCGCCATATATCTGGAATATTGCGGAGTGCGGCGTGGAACTAAACTCACTCACTAGTTACTGTGAAATGTTGACGCCCTAGTTTGGCGCTAGTGGGATACTGTTGTAATGTCTGTCTCTGTGTTGTAATTGTGAAGTAATTATTATTTTTTACATAAAAATAATATGAAGCAAGACTGTTTCACACTCAGGTGCCTATAGTTTGATACCTTGCAAAATGAAATCCATTATTTTCTCGCAGAGCTGCGACATTTTTATGAACCCTATGAAAATGTCATCCAGGGCAAGCTTCAGTCATTACAGTCCGTTTGAGTCAAAATCTCCCTAATGAATTGCACTCTAACTCAATATCAAATAATCGTAATTTACTCACACCAACGCCAAAGTAGATCGGAGAAACACCCCGACTTTGCAGAATATTGTCATATTTTTTTTGTCTACAAAATAAAAAAAAATGTTGAACAAAGCATCATTGTTTCATTAGTAATTTCAGTGTTTTAAATTGTGTCTTAACATAACTGACGGAGGACAGGTTAAATATATTTTGATATAGCATTCGATAATGTGATTTCATCCATGTAATGTTAATTCTCGCTCACTTTGTGCATCTGGGGCAAATGTCTGACTGCAGATCAATACAGTTTGTATAAACAATCGACAATGATTTAGATAACAAATACTGAATGAGGTTTCACACTGCCTTTTGCAATATTCTTGCAATATCAGGGTAGGGGACACCAGAAATGGGCTTCACACATTGTACACGATTGGAAAATCGAACCTGTGTCAAGGGCGTGACGAGCGAACACTTCTCTACCCCTACTACCCCAGATACCATAGATTGGACATTTGATAATCAGGATGGTTGAAAATTCATATTCACGTCTTTATTGGCGAGGTTTTTGTTAAAAATACTTGAAAGACAGTTTAGAGGTGAAAGATATAATTATATCTATATGAGCATACACAGTCACCTGCACAACGGAAGAGCTCCAAAGACACAAACCCAACTGTCGAACTATACCTTTAGGGGTGTCCCAAGATCACACGCATGCCTGCACTGGGGTGATGCAGCTAAAAGCAAAAGCCCACGTGTTTTCATTTTTCCATGGGGTCCCACGGCGAGAGTATGGCCTGTGTAGTATTAAAACAGATAGCTATGTTGTGAGTGAGTGAGTGAGTGAGCGTTATCCCTAACCGTAACGTGCACCAACAATCTAAGGCCGAGTGAGTGTTATTATCTACTTGGTCAGCTATGTTATTGGTAGTGCGCTGTAACAGAAGTAAACTTTAGCCCAGTCTTAAATAGAGTGAGTGAGTGTTTTCCCACCTTATACCAACAATCCAGTGGTGAGTGAGAGAAGGTTTCTGCCAGTCAGCAATGATATAGGCGATGCTCTGTATCACAACCTTGTTCCACCAATCCAGTGGTTGATATAATGAGTGAGGGTTTTTCTCTATGAACAACAAGACTGTGTGTACTGTAAAGAGTTGATGGATCAAACCAGTCATCAGTCGCTACCTTTCTTCTTTCGTGTAAACTACCTCCATGGTGTAGTGGTTAGAGAGTCAATCTCCGGTCGCGTCAGACCAAAATATGTTAAGACATGATACTTACTGTTTCCTGCCTACTGAACACTATTTTCCCACAGTGTTAAAATTAAGTTAAATGCCACATCAACATGGATGTAAGTTAATTGAAATTACATTTGTACTTGGATTTCCTAATCATAACATTGATCTAAAAAGTATGTGTTCGAGATTAATGTTTACCACTGTACAGGTATGATAAAGAAACTAAATTTAGATTATTTATAAACAGTGTTTAGGCACCACAATGTTACGACGTCCCAGTTATTCCCAAAGGTACTCAACTGGGCAACATATCTTGAAGCTGGAACTTGCTGACGTCCCTAAAGTTCACTCTTTGCCAGTTTCGCTCGTGCCAGTGTGGCACAGTCCTGGTTCATCTCAATTTCGCACGTCGGTGTTGGCACGTCAACGTCATGCCCTTGAAAGGTGGATCGACAAAGAGACTTTGAATGCGGAGTCGCCTGGTCACACTCTGCTAACTGGATGTCCAATGCTGTTGGCATTTGATGACGCCCCAGTGACGCATCGGTTCCTCAAGTGCAACGCCCGTAAATACCGGTCTTCATGTTGGGTAGAAACCTTCAAGCGATCACTCTTGGCCTGTCTGCAGTACTGCCACTCTGTCGTAGACGTGTGATAGGTCTTCAAATGGTGGATTTGCAGCATCCCATGGTCCTATAGCCACATGCTCTTGTGTCTGTTCCATCTGTAACATGCCGATTACTCTCTCCCACTGCTCTGGTGTTAAACGATGCATGTCTTTGGTTGTCAATCGATTAAAATGATGTAAAAAAGTGAATCCCTTTTTATACCCTAATTTGATACGGGTAACTTTGTGCTTTTATTTCCGTTTTATTCGTGTAAGTTCGCGGATTTTTTGTTTGTTTTTTCCCACAAAATACGAAATATAAGTCCAAATGTTTACTGGGAATAGACGTGTTTTTAGCTATTTTCAAACAGACTGACAGTTATTTTGACAATTTAGGGTCGTTTATATTTTGGTAATGTTTCTTTAGCCGCTAGTTTACATTTCATGTTTGACTTACAGTTTCAAGCTTGTATGAGGCCTTATGTTCTGCTGTAAATCAAAGTTGTGAATTATACTTAATAAGCAATGTTTTTAACCGAAAGTCCTGTGTTTGTATGTCTAAGTGAGTTCTGGGAGAGTTTAGTCAGGGCCCGCAGCTTCTAAGGTCTGTAGGTCCTCGTAGCTGCCGGTCGACGTTGGCCCAGCATCGGCAAAGAAACCTTGGCCCAACGTTGGATCAACGTCTTTTTCATTCCTCAATATCTTTCACCTACCGTGAAACGTTTGTACAAATTTAGCAATACTATCACATAGAAAGCAATACAGTCTTCAAACTAAATTCACTTTGGCTCTCAGCATCTCAATTAAAGCCGACTCTCTCTGCTGGACACCTTGACGTAGGCTCAAGAAAACTGTAAAGTGTTTCTGAACACAGTATAACGATGGCTGCCACGGGTGGTACAGGATATGTTCACGTTTTCCTGATCATCTGATATCATCATTCTTTCATAGTGATCCATGGTATGGTATCGTACCACACGGCGAAAATCACTGTATTGTCTGTTCCAAACGTGATTTTTTTACAAACAGCACTGTGCATCTGTACTGTTGGTGAAATAAATACAGACTTTCAACAGAGTGAATTGTATCTTCGACATTTCTTCGAGATTTCTTGTGGATAAACTGAAAGAGCACAGCAAACAATTTAAAAATCATTGTTAAGTGCTGGACCCGCCACTGGCACTGAGGACACACCGTTGTGTTGTCAGGATATGCAATGAGACACGTGGTGTTGAGCTGAGGTTTGTTTGTCTTTATCTCTTGTTATCAGCTATTTTTTAGATAGAAAATTGCTTACTTATGGACATGAGAACTGGTTATTAATGGACATTGGTGGACATGCCAAGACTGTTAAAAGTGTAAAACTATCATATACACCCAGTGTTAACGAGAAATGACGATTCCTGTGTTCACGCAAACAGCGATTGTTTACAAACATACACCACGTGCTATTCTATTTATAGCGTTTCCCACTATAGAAAAAAAATTGCTGGCATTTGTATTTGGTGCTATAGCATTTTCTGTTTTTTAAATGATAGTGAACTGAAAATATATGTTTCTGAAACAAAATGTTTTCGGACCTAGAACGGTAATGAATGCAAACTTGAATTTTGACACTATAGGGCTGGAATAATGCCGGTGTGGTGTTAAAACCCAACTCAACTCACCTGTTTATAAAAAAAACAAAACAAAAAAAACAAAAACAAACAGGATATCACGGTTTGCCGTGATGTGTTTTTGAGGTTTTTTCACACCCGGAACATCGTAACAATAACCACTATCACCATGTTTCATGAAAATAGTTCAAACATTGTAATTTAAATATGGAACAAGAGGAACATCCATAGGTCGTAACTATTTGCTCTATATCTTGTCTGAATGCTGGAATTTACGTTAGATCTAAAAAGTAATGATATGGTTATCTGACCATAAATGTTTGTCAACAGATCTTATGACATCGTGTTCATGTTTTTGCATAAACTAATGCAAATATATTTACTAAATAGTGACTGTTGAAATATGAATAAAATATAATAATTGTAATATTTACTGGGAATGTTGTGAACACAATTCATCACTGTATAATCTGGAAATCTGAAGTAATCACTACCTGTGAAGAAAATTCAAGATCACCAATTATATATTTAAGATTGGTGCATGCGTGATTGCTCAATATCCTTATTACAGCATTGCCCAAACGGAACCTCCGGTGGCGTGATCCAAAACATGAAATGTCTCCCGTTTCTCGCTCTGCGCATGTAGCACATCCTGTGGGCAAAGACCTAATAAGGAAGAAACGAGGTTGGTGCAGTCTGCAAGTTTTGCAGCAGTTAAAATCAACTCTATATTCCGTTTCCCTTCATCATTAAATTACATTTAGTTTCTTTTATCAATGAACACTATCACAACGGTATTGTATGTATCTGAAGGAAAACATTTACAATAAAAACAAAAACAACAACAAAAATAACAACAACTAAACCCAAACAAACATAAACGTTACATTTGTAACGCTTACAACCCTAATTTTATTTACCTTGAATTATGTATGCCTTGATGGCATATGGAGAGGCGGTATATAGACTCCATAACTCGCATAACACCGCCATATTGCTGGAATTTCGATGCATATGATGTTAAATAACAGAATAGCGCAAAAACATATTGTGTATCAATAACATGTATGGTAAGGCATCAAGCCTAAACTTGAAAACACCATTCCTGCAGCAGCACATGTACTAGGACTGTATGGTATTTATAGAGCAATTTGTTCTCATTCCAATACGCATTGCGCTATTTATTTCTGTGTTTGTTGCGTAAACAGATATGAAATCAGTGTTTTTCATTCAGTCGTTTAACTCTCTAACGTTAATGAGGACAGTAAGAAACAGTTTACACCTGTAAATCAAAAAGAAACCCTAAAAAAAATGTCCTCGCGTGCTTGCGTCTGTGCTTTACGGAGTAACTGTCGCTGCATATGACGGGCGACATAAGCGGCAGGAACCCTTTATGGGAGAGTATTGACACCAAGGGAAAGGTCCTTGAAGATTTTCTCTCGAATATTCATCTATGCATCTTTGGTATGGTATGGTTCAAACATTTATTTCCATCCTGCCACTGGGAAACAAAGTCTGCTCTCGATCTCTCACTTATAGATTCAAATATTTTAAATTAGTGTGAATGGTCGATTACCTTTGTGGAAGTGAACACATCCCAACAATTCTTACTCCTGTTTTCCCGCATCACCAAACATCTTCTTTTGAAGTACTAAGGATTGTTTGTTTTTAAATTTGATGTTTATGACGTATTATGTTTGCAAACAATTATGTAATGAAAATATATGTTTTCAAGAAATTCATTTGTACTTAAAATGTGTGTGAAAGACGACTGGGCCGCGTTGTTATACTGCTTGAATGTACCGTAAAAATTTGTAACATAAAAGAGTTTTCTGCTCTTAGAAGCAATCCACATGAAGACATTTTCTTGTCACTCTAAAGATAATTTTATTTATAAATAAATATTCACAAAAGATTAAACACACCATGAAAAGATAGATCACATGATTTTAGGGTGAGACGGGACAGCATAATCAGCTTTGCAATTATTACCATTACAGGCATTAAAACAACCAATTTATTCATGACGTAGAAAGAGGATTTGCACGTGCATCAGTCTCTTTCACCGTCACACATATTAGTTACGTTCACCTCTAGCTTTACGTGCTGCAATATCCACCGCCAGATGAATTAATATACAAGTTCATTATCAATAGTGATAATAGTGTTATCGTATCCCTACAGCTGCTGATCACCCGAGTGTCTGGTCCACTCTCATTGATTTACAGATCGCCGCCATATATATGACATGTAGCTGTGAGGGAGGGGAAGGGATCGACATGCACATTTCACTCCATTAGTTGGGTGAAGGGATGTGGGTACCCTCGTTCCGTCTGTCTGAGGGAGGGACAAAGTAGAGAGGCACATTTCCAATCCACGTGAAAACGTCACTGGGCACCATTACCAGCAATCATCTAATTTGTGTCCTGGGCCTAGATTTTTAAGCTCTCTTAGCGCTAAGAGAGCTTCGAAAATCCAGGTTTAAAGCAATCAAACCCGCGTTCCTCTGTTTCAGACAAGCTGCAAAGCACTAAAACCTGCCTGACATCCCACTGACACACGTGGCAAACCTGAAATACTGTTCAAGGCGTTGTACTTGACAGCTTCGTGGGAGGGGACAAGTGGACACAGGCACCGTGGGTGGCAGGAGAGGGGAGTATCTCAATTTGAGTGTTGTGCCTATATTTATTGTACTGTCCATTAGGTACAGTACATAAGTTGGTGCCCAGTACACCTTTTACTCCTCTATATGCGCCTTCATATATACACCAAACACCAAACAAACCACCCATTATTCTAGATACCTGTATATATCGAAGGGTACATCCCTCAGTAAGTTACTTTGCGTGTAGGTGATTGAGAGGAATTCCTTTTTGAGGTCTTTTCTCTTTGAACTGTTGCAGTTGCGATATTATTGTTATCCGCTGGTATTTTTTATGCCTACTTTGAGAACTGACAGCTGCTAACCTGGATCGCCTGTAATTATGAAGACATGGCTCACTAACTGAATATTGTTTTACCCAACATCAGCAATTTTCCACCTTATTGTCAAAGTTAGTGTTATGTTCTTTCGATTGATAACTTTAGAGTATCTGTAGACGGTAATAATGATCATTTGATCAGATCATATTCTATATTTTGGTCTTTGAAATCACATCATATTTACTGTACAATAAAATGAAAACATGATTTAACCAGTATTTCTCGAAACACTGTTTCTGGAACCTCGAGCGTGGCGCTGAAACTTTCTTCTCTCGTTGTCACCGGCCAATCAGATGACGCCACATCATAGATGTCAGTGATTCCTGTTTTGGCGCGACTATATAAGACTGAGACCGTCGGAGCGCACTTCATTCCGCTCTCTCACTTGACTGTGACAACAACGAGTACTGTCAAAATGCCACGAGCAAGGGAACTTCGTCGGGGTCTCTCTGTCCAGCCAAAGGAAAGTGCCTGCCTTTGTCCGTTCTTGTCCAGGTTTGCAAGACTCTACACCATCAACGAAGAGAACGTCATTCCTTCGCAAGATCTACATGTAGAGTACATCGCTAAAGTCAAGGCCTGGACTACGGACACCAACCTTCACAAGCTCGCCTCCCGGTTCCAAGCCTTCACCAGCCAGTTCAAGACGGTTGCCATCAACGCAGGTTTCACCTACGTTCAGTCTCCACGCCGTGGGTATCGTATCACGCAGGTTAGGTTTGGTCGAAATTTTGGGGGCGAAGGAGGGAACATTTTGGCAGAACCTTTGGGGTATTCGTTGAGGGGGTATGCTACTCGTAGGTCAGTACAGGAGAGGGAAGGGAGGGGGGTTACTGATTCCGGTCCATTTATAGCACCTGTCAGCACCAAAATTGGGAAAGGGGTTTTTGCTTCTCGTGATTACCGGGCAGGGGAGGATGTATGTGAATACATTGGCCAGGTCATATCTATGGGGGAGGTAGAAGACAGGTTGCGAGAGTACGATAGGCAAAATTTGTCCTTTCGGTTTGTTAACATGGTTGGTGGTCATGGAAGGAAGGATTTAGTTTTGGACGGCCATAGAAATTCTCAGGGTGATGTTATTCACCCTGATAAAAATTTAGGGGGGACCATGAACCACAGCTGGAAATCTCCAAATTGCAAGATTAGATGGGATAAGGTGGGGGGTTCGGGGACACGGCGTTGGAGGTTCATGATGTGCACCATCACGGACGTAAGTGCTGGTGCTGAGCTTACATGGAACTACGGCGACTACCGGCACGGACTCGAAGCCTTCATCAGAGACTCCTGACAAGTTCCCATAACGGTCCTTTTCAGGACCATGGCCCTTTTTAGGGCTATCCATATATCCAAAGGGAAAACATTGAAACATGATTTGAAAAATTATTTTTATTTTAAAACATATATTCAAAATACCTGTTGCAGTATAATTGCGGGGCTTCAAAATTGTCTTAATGTATGTGGAATGTGACTTTCACTGTCTTTAATGAAAACGATTTTCTCCTAAAGATTACACCAAATTGATCAAGTGAGATAAAGTCTCCTGGATATCAACGCAACTTTGTGGTATTTTTTTCACTAAATAGAATATAAATGAAAACACGTGCATATTCTGCTATGAAAGTACCGCTGACATTTCAGTGTACATGTATAACATGTTTAAATCTTGTGTCACCGCTACACATGTTAATTGCAAATTTTTACAAACTCACTGTAGATGATACATGAGAAGTTTGTACAAGCAGTTGGTGGTAACGATGTCATCTAATGCACAAACCCCAATACATGTATGTACGAACGTAACTGACATTAAACAGGGTGTATTTTATGGGCCTACTGAAAGAAATTGTATCTGTCATCCAGTCTTTTGAAAAATAGTGATGTTTTGTCGATAAAATGTCCGTCCGTTGTGAACACTGCCAAGCCGTAATACAAGAGTTCTGAACAGAGGTATACTCGCTCAAAGCGAGGCGTGGACTCGTCGCAACACAGCGAGGGACAGTCACTGACGGTCTTTCGCGCTCACTGCCGCTGCACCGAATGACCCGTCGATCAGCTGATCGGTGCGGGGTGTCTTCTGTTCACATGCCCAGGCTTGCTGACCAAAAGCATTTGGAGAAATATGTATGGCCTCAATCAAACAAATTCTCATGGTATAGTTACAATTACACAATCGACTCTTGGCAACGATTTCTAATAAAGAGCCAAGTATTTTGGCTGTCTCCATTCTCTATAGTGAACATATGTAACTGCAATGGAAAACATCCCTTTTCTGAAACTCCTTCTTACTTGATGTACATCACGAAGTCTACGTCACATTTTTGTTATTGTTACGAATTTCCTTCTCTGTTTTTATGACATTATCAACACTGAAAATGCAACAACGTGGAAACATTTGTGCTTTGCATCCTTCCTTCAGTTACAGAATCTTCCCGTTTTGAGAAACTGTTTTCCACGCAAATCTCATAAGGAATATAGGCGTGACACCATACTTGCCTTTACTTGAAATTAAACATGAAACCTATTCATTATGACAAGTCCATAGCAGTTGACAAATGGGTAATTTTCTGTTCCAAACGGCATGAGGGAGGTATTTCCATACTGCGTGTCTGTGTTCATTCAGATGTAAGCACGTTAACTACATTTATCAGTTCCCAACACTTTTGAACTTTATGGTAATTTTTGTCCATTATTTTTAGGTTGACTATGGCTGCATGTATTACGGCAATACTCCACATGGTACCCAAGGAGGGATTCAAACATGGATTTTCAACAAGACGAACGAGCGTTTTAATCATTAGGCTACCCTCATCGCCCTCCAGTATTGTGGGTTTATCAAAGATACGGAGAGCTATCAAGCAAAGTTTAACGTCACTTGGCTGCCATCTTTTGTCCAACTTCATCGCAATTCTCTTGTTTGAGTCCAGAAATAGAAATAGAAATTTATTTTACGATGAAGATGGAATTGAAACTGCACATTCTGACAACATGAAGTTAAAGCAACATTCTCGGAGTAAAGCGCGTTCAGCGAGTGAATGAGTGATTTTCGTTTAACGCCGTACTCCGCAATATTTCAGCTATATGGCGGCGGTCTGTAAGTAATCGAGTCTGGACCACACAATCCAGTGATCAACAGCATGAGCATCGATCTGCACAGTTAGGAACCGGTGACATGTGTCAACCAAGTCGGCGAGTCTGACCACCCGATTCCGTTAGTCGCCTCTTACGACAAGCAAATTCGCTTTTATGGCAAGCATGGGTTGCTGAAGGCCTATATTTATCCCGGACCTTCACGTTTTTCACTTCCGTCAGCCATTAGGGACATTTTTCATATGAATGTAGTGTTGACTAAACCCTTAGCTTCATTCACTTTTCACTCTTACCTGCTTACCTGTAGATATGTAATTGAGAAGATTATATGGTACACATAAACGCGAACGTGTAAATGTTATATAGAAAATAGATAGTTCACCATATTGTTGCAGACAATTGATCATTAGATTGTCTTGTCCACTCCAGGTTATTTACAGATGGCTGTGATTTCGTTGGAATATTGACGAGTGCAGATTTGAACAACGTTAACCAATACAAAATCGGCATGTCCTTCCTAACAGGTAACAGTATTTTATTTAGGAAACCGCACATAACTTTAATGAATGAACTGATTTCCATAGTCTGTCTGATATTGTTTCAAATTAGTTTATATGTTTGTGCATTTCTAGGTATATGAGGTTAGGCACTCGAATGGGTGCATCGTCAGTTTCAACAACACGGACTAAAAAATATTTGATATTAAAGAAAAGAAAAAAATATGTATCCGATAGTCTGGCCGTCAGACATGTTTTCACAGAAGCGCAGCGACTTGGCCAACATTGTTGCTACTCGCTCTGATTTTCTGACAGTTGATGTCCCTGAAACCGACACGCACGTGCCTACCTGACGTACAGCCGGCTGGCAGGTGTATCTGTGGGCGAGGTCTATAAATAGATTTGACAGACGGAATATATCAAAGTTTCATTCCCACTAATTATTTCGTCTTGTTTGCTTGATTCAGGGCAGTAACTGGTGATCGAAAGACATTATTTTTAATCCTTCATGCAGTGTGAGAGGTTTCATGTTACAAAAATATTATAGGGGTTATTCATGACATGGATTGGAGCACAATATGAATGTTTTTTCTGAAACGGGTTTGTGAGTGGCGAGCTATCTCGATACTATATTGTCAGCTGATACCTTAGTACATTTCAATAATCTGTACTGTGTCATAGAATCAGGGAAGCTTTACACCACTAGATAATGGTGTGACTGTACCAGGTTCAAACCGCTTAAGCCGAGTTCCACACAGCCACCATACTGTGACGCAACTCCACTTACCACAATGGTGGGCGTTGCTAGTGATCTCTTGCCAATTTATATGAACTAGTATTACGAAATATGTGATAATCAAGTTAACTCAAGACTATGGCTCTTCTTAAAGATTGTAGTCAAAATATGGAAGCTGCATGATGTACTATCATTAATCATACAACTAACTGCTAGTTACAGTGAAACTGCTTAATGATGAAAACTGTCTGTGTCTGTGTGTGTGTGTGTGTGTGGGGGGGGGGGGGGGGGGGGGAGCAGTTTTGACCAACAGAACGCCTCCTCAGTATTACATGTACTTATCATCCAGTCCATCCCAACACCAGGTAAGACAGGCCGCAATCCCCATGTCTGTCTGTCTGTCTGTCTGTCTGTCTGTCTGTCTGTCTGTCTCCCTAGCCTCAAACTGACATTGGGCGATGAAGTAGCTTAGCAGTTAAAACGGTCGCTCGTCACGACGAGGATCCAGGTTCGATTCTGGACATGAGTACAAAGTGTGAAGTCCATTTCTGATGTCCGCCTCTTTTACATATTGCTGGAATATTGCTAAAAGCGGCGTAAAAACACACTCACTCAATGCGGCATGGCATAATGAAGGTAGACATACAAACCTGAAATAGAGTAAGGGCTAAACCCAAAGTACAATGATAGTCACAAATGAATACCCACCATGTCAAATTATCAGGAATATATAGACTAAGTACTTTCAACTAATAAAACCAAAGATATTCATATCATTCATTATATCACAAGAAATTATTAGAAACAGAGCAAGATTGAAGGATAACAGAGGGACATGTTATAATACAAAAGGTGTATGGAGAGAAGACTACTGGAATCGTTCAGATCTGCATATGTATTGATGGACAGTTTGGAATATAATTTCATTTTTATGATTTGGACGGAAGTAACCTTCAACATGATTTGACATCATATATTATTCTTTTCACAAGCTCCCTGTCCCACTTTCTACCAGTTGAGCTACACAGACGATGATAAGAAAAAGTTCAAAATTTAGGGTGATACTTGCCAGGTGGAAGTTGGTTTGCTAATGGCAATGTTAGCATGGTTGATTGCTTGAAACTGAAACTGATTTATCATTTGAGTCGGAATCCCCCGTCAATGGACGCCCAGACTTGGTATGGTTTCTCAACTTGGTTTTAAACAACTTATGACAGCTACAATTTTTGTGGAGTCACTCCTGTGGACAGGATAGGAGGGCCAGGTATCATTGTTTGGAAAGGTTTGGTAAGTGAAAATACTATGTCAGGTGGTCAAAGGCCAGTGGGTGTTCGGTGGTAATGAGAGAGGGTCGAAACACAAGATTTTTGTGATACCACTAACCCGCAAACATACTCCCATTAATCAAATGCTGGGTTATTCCTGGTTCAGTGATCATTTTTAATTACCGAAGGCCCTACTAAGCCCTATAACGCACGTTTGATTTTCACCAAACGCCCAACACGCATTATTTTGATGAGGAATTGCATATAATATACTTACACTGACGTGTGTAGTGCTTGGTTCAATAACATCAGCAAAAAGGAAGGAAAGACAGACATACCAAAGAAAACATCCCTTTCCTCACACATTGTAATTTTAACTTTCTTTTGACCACTGTTAAAGGTGGACAAGCGCCCCTAACCCCCTTAAAAATTTGAAATGATAGTATTCCTGAAAATGACAGCACAAAACTAATCTGTTTATTTCCGTAATGTAAACAACACTGCACTGAAGACTTACAAACCCGTAACAATATGAGGCGAATACAACCTTTGCGGCCACTGGAACACAGCATAGGGAGTTGGTGTATTACATTTGTGCCACAATGTTACAACGTCACAGTTAAGCATAGGCACAGCTGGCGAATTGCAACAATATTCTGAGACAAAAAAAACACAAGTAGGTTTGATTTTATACCTTAGGCACAGTGTGTGACGTCCTTACAGAACCGTGGAAGGGACATCGGATGAGACCCGTGAAGGTCTACCCGGGGTAGAATAGGCCTTCAGCAACCCATGCTTGCCATAAAAGGCGACTATGCTTGTTGAAAGAGGCGACTAACGGGTACGGGTGGTCAGACTCATGTCATCGGTTCCCATTTGAGCAGATTCATGTTGCTGGTCACTGGATTGTCTGGTCTGATTATTTACAAACCATACCCATACGGCTCAAATATCGCTAAATGCGGCATTAAATAATAAACAGTGAAAAAAGTAGACACGAAACCATAGTAATTAAAACATAAACATGGGCAAACTTCAATGGACCTGTGCCGGCCCTGCGTTGGCTCTACATCGGCTCAATGTCGGCTCAAAACGACAAGCCCCCATTGTATAAAACGAAAGCAAAACTTTGATTACAAGTGTATGGGTAACATGCACGTGTTTACGTCCACATGCCCATGCACTGGTTGTCAAAATTCACTTTCCTTTACACAATGGTGGCTTGTTTTGTATTACCAGTGATATTGGCATGGTAGTTTCTTTTGTCCTTTAGTTTAGTTTCTCATTTTACTTCTCTGTGGTGATTTCCTATTTGTTATATTTGACAGCATGTACCACAATGTATCAATGAATAGTTCATATGTATATCAAAATAATAAAAACATGTGAAAAAAGTAAACATCCCGTAAACATTTCATGTTTTTGAAACGTTAAATTCACATGAATCTGTATGGTTCCAGAAACAGTTCCAGGACAGTTTGGTTCTAAAACTGAGTAAACATCAAAAAAGCCTCTAAAAACGTTTTATTCATGTGAATGTTTATGGTTCTGGAAACGTTGTGATGTAACATTCTTAGTCAAGATGTGGTTTTAGCCTTTCGGTGAAACACTGCCCATAGGGTCGCCTGTGTATGGACAATAGGCATTGTTACTCTCAACAAGGAAACATAACAAACAAACAAACAAAAGACATGGGGAATGACAGACACCTAATCAACACTTTTTATTTGTTTTTTTTTTCAGAAAACGATATTATTTCAGAATCTTCTTTGGTTTTGCCTTGATCCATTTTTTCTGAAATAAAGAAAAAAATATAGTAAGTGTATTAAGTCAAACCAGAGACACTAATCAGTTGATGACGTCATGGAGCACCTATGTCTATGCAAGTGATTGATGGACACCAGAACTCAATGGAAACAATGGATTTAATTGGATGCCCAATCACGTTGAATGGCATTGACAACCCATCACTCTTGTTGGCCAGAGGCTGGGTGCAGCGAAATTCAAATTTGGCAATAGAAAGCCAAAATTCCATCAACATGCATATAGACAGTGATACTTAACAGATGTACTTATGGTCACTGATTCACGGGTCCGGGATTGTTTCATGCTACCCTCAATATTAAAGTTTACACAATGTAACCACTTTGCTTCAATTATGTAGATCAAGCCTTTCACTGAAAATAGCGTGGGAATGTTTGACAACCATGACCCAAACAACCATGCACTTGATCAACAATTATAGTTTTGTCAGCGCTTATCAAAATCGGTAATTAACAAGTATGCTTCGGTCATTTCTAAGTGAACAGTCATCTTAAATAACATACTGACACTCCACCAGTAACTAACAGCCGTCAGGTCGACCAGAAAGTATTTGTATACTTTTGATTTCCAATTTTCGTGCCAGAGGTTGATGGAACCTTTCCCACCGACTGATGTGAACGAACATTCCATAGCTTAAAAATTGATAGTAAGTTATAACGTTTGAATTAAAAATATTTATTTCAGAAATAACAGCGAACAAATGAAATGACGATACGTATCACTGGCGTGTGAGCTGTGCTGCGTGCGTGTGCATGCGCTGGAATTGTGGTTATGAACATACTGCTTCTCAAGGATAGCTGAATTAACTTTTGTATAAAAAATTAACATTAATATTTTGCAAACTCCCATAGGTCTGATTCACAACAGTATACAAAAGGTTCTTTGATGAAGGCCTAACAACACCGAATCTAAGAGATCGTGTACGACTGCAAAGTTTCCCACAACCTTGCGAATTCTGAGTACCATGACATATTAATCGATCGAGTGAATATCAAAACGTAAAAATTAACTACAACAGTTAACTGGGTGATAATGACTGTAAAGTTAACTGACCGAGTTTAGATCTATGATCCAGGCCCATTTGTCCTTGCACAATGACATTGCTGTACCGTCCAGAATAAATTTCAACTAAGAGATGGCAGATGCGAAACTATGACGTGAGCGTGTGATTTTATTCCGACGTCCTTATCGCGGTAACATTTCTATCTTCATGAACTTTTTCTATAACATTTGAATAGTTAATGCTTCTACATAGTTGAGCGATACGACTGTGACTCTGTGACGAAAATATATTTCATTAACCAGTTTGAAAAAGTTTGTGCCCAGCGCTGTTTAGCGTACAAACGTACATTTTTATGTTATCAAACGAAACTTACCGGAATCAGATACAGTAAAGTGTCTAGGTCTAATGCTACACCAGCACTTACCCTGGAACGTTCACTCCAATTCTGCCTCCCATTCAAATCTCTCTTAATACTCATTTATTTATATATTTATTCATTCAGTTAGTTAGTTATTGGCAGAAACACGACTCTTCTAAAGGACAAGGTATGATAGAGGCCCTTACTGGCCCACAGCATGTCATGATTATCAAAATTTTACAACACGATAATTTTAGCCGAAAAGGAGCTAAATTAATTGTGGAAGTTACCTCCATTTGCATTTTTATGTTTCTAGTGTTGTTAGTTTTCCTCTTTGAAGACCTCAAAGTTAACATATTTTACAATATCTTCTAGAAACCTGCATTTTCTGATTTTCAGAGTGAGAGAAAAGTGTGAGCAAAAGCGTAACCTATCCCAATTTTTTCACCACATATGAAGCGAGTAAATTAGAATGTACACCTAAAAAATTGTGGTGGGTCACGCTTTTGCTCACATCAAAATCTTTAAAAAAGTACATTTTTTCGGTTTATGAAATTGCCCCATACAACATCTCAAAAAGTAAACATTGACATAAACTAACATCTTTAAAAACAATCCATCACATTTACACATCTGTGCCATGATACATTATATTTTGAATGGTTTTGTGCTCTAAAATACACATATCAAATATCGTTATTAAAATTTTCAATATCATAAGGCAATCACAAGGCAGATTTATGAGAGGTAAACATTGGTGTTTGGTTGTTGGTCTCTGCTAGAAAAGTAAGAAGATGTCTGAAGATTTTCAAAATATGATGAAGCTGTACTGTAAAGGTGAAAATCTTTGTTATTGTGTAAGAATTTGATCATAGTTTTTCTATCATCTGTGTATCAAACACCTTTGAGTCACCTGTCACTGTCAAAATAACACTGTCATTCAACAGGATTGCTATGTATAAACATATGCATTTTCCAAGAACTTATGTACCTTGATGTTTCCAATGACATATTAGATTTAAATTAGCCCAAATGACTACACTTAACTGTATGAAAAGGATGTTTTAGCTAGAATAAGAACATTGTATCAAGGTCTAGCAGGTGATGAACACAAGCAGACGTCAAGTCATACATAGTTGTAAAGTGTAATATATAAGCTTAAATTCACACTGGGAGGCAAAGGAATATGTAGCCTAATGATTGCAATAGTTGACTGTAGGTTTCTTTTGTTATCAGACATGCAGGTTCAAATCCATGTAACTTTTCTTTCTTTTTTTCAAAGTTTGTTTATCAAGCCTACAATGTTTAACTAAACTGCTGCACATCAAATCCATATATTGTAATTTTTTTCTTAAGTTTAGTAATCTATGTTACAACACTGGTGAAACAAGCTTTAATTAGCATCATGTAAATCTTTTCTTAAGACACTGACCATTCACCTTTCCAAGTCGGTCTAGTTGCGTTTGTACCCAATATTTTAAATTCATATTTTATAATTTTGATCTACTTTAGGTTTATACACTTTTGAATAGTTCTTGAGAGTGAATCAGATAATGAGATTGATGACTGTGTGAATGAAGAGTAATAATGGATTTTTTGATATCTTTAAAGTGGATAAGTTGTGAATAATTACTCTGTGAAGTCTTTTGAATACTGACTTTAACATGTGCATGGTGTTAATATGAACCGGCACTGACAATGAAATTTCACCCGAAATGGGCCCCTTTGAGGTCAAGACCTGTGATTTTTAGTGCAACATGGTTGGCTATTGTAATAACATATGATGATTGAGATATTAACTGTATATTTGCTAAAACTGGTTGTAAATGCTGACCTGTACCACTTACTAGTTAGAATGAAGCTGTGCCCAAAATGAAGCTTCACCCAAAACAGGCCCCTGTGATTCTTAGTGCAACATGATTGGTTATCATGCTTACATGTTGTACAATGGACCCATGGATTACATTTGCAAAGATTGCTGTGAATAATGACTGAGTTTTGGGGACACAATTGGCAAGTAATTGAATTAACAATGTTTTGCAACCCTAATTGGGCCCCATTATGACTGACATCGACATGTTTTTCAGCATGACTACCTGTCGTAAAACTGCTGTAATATGTATGTAAATAAAATAACAGTTGTAAATAAGCCATTATGGCACACTGATATTTCAGACTTCTTGTTATTTTTCATGGGAATTGATAAAACCCATTTTGGGCCCCTCTGCAGGGCCCACCTCAGACCATATAAAATATAGCATTTTTATGCAAAGCTAACTTGTCTCTAAACAAATAACATGTTTTCAGCCAATTCTGTTAGTGGGCCAAAAACCACCCCTATCATACCTTGTCCTTTCTCTTTGAGCTACCCGTCGAGTGAGTGAGTGAGTGAGTGAGTGAGTGAGTGAGTGAGTGAGTGAGTGAGTGAGTGTGCGAGAGTGAGAGTGCCCGAGTGAGTGAGTGAGTGAGTGAGTTTATGAGTCAGTGAGTGATTGTGCTAATGTCTGGGTGAGTTATTGTGCGAGCGAGCGAGTGAGTAAATGAGTGAGTGGGTTTGCGAGTGAGTGAGTTTGCGAGTGAGTGAGTGAGTGAGTGAGTGAGTGAGTTTTGAACCCAGCTCTACCCCGCTGCGATGTGAAGTGAAGTGAGATACTAGTTTTCATGGAGAGTTGGGTACGAAACCGCTGAACTGAGAGTGAAATCTATTGCCACAAGACTTGACACGTTTATGTTAAAAGAGCCACGACCCCACATAAAGCACGTTTCATTTTATATTATGTAACATGGCATGGCCACGCCTAGCCACGCCCCAAGCCACGCCTACATATACACATACACATACACATACACATACACATACACATACACATACACATACACATACACAAGGATAAATGTACAAATCAACGTTGGGAAACATCATCGACATGTTGTTCTACAATGTTGCTTTCAAAACAATCAAACGTCATCTGACAATAACGCGGGTGGTTGAATAACTGAATATATCTGCCTGCTTTGGCGCTTTTGTAGCAAGAGTAAGACTAACTGTATCACCATAAGTGGCAAAGATCACGTGACTTAACGTGATTACTATTTTTCACTTCGTATTACAGTTTTTTTTGGAACTCCTCCATATGATTGTTTTGAAGCATGAACACACAGCTAATGTAACACTTACAGAGGCCATGGCGTAGTTGGGTGTCATACGACTGGCATTATTTTGCCATACTGTAACCTAACGTTTCGATTTATATGGTAAATGTTACAAGTTTATAACATTCTCGAAACCATTTCATAACGTCATTTAAATCTTTGTAACACATTTCTGAGCGTATATGTTAGTTCAGTATATCTATGATAAAAGAATTCTTGAAATTCACATGATGAAAAATGCAAACAAACGGAATATTTCTCAAACAGGTCATTTCAAAACATTTTCGTGTTGTCCAGATATACCATTTTCAATGCACATCTTTTCAGGCCCAATTCTTTTCCGCTGGTTTAAACATTTCGACATGATAGCACAGAATGAAATTCATTATATGTGTTGAAGTTACATGTATGTTACTGAGGTACTTAGGAAAAAGAAGTTTTACTGAAATCTATTAAACTGGTTGCCATGATTACAACACGTCTGAACAGGAAGTGTTCTTCTCCAAACCATTTATGTGACTCACATAACAGTTTACAGTTACATTTAGGTGCATATGACGTGGACAGGACACAGCTACACGTGTACAGATACTCTGCCCCGTACACATACTGCATGCACACGGAGGTTCTGCCCCGTACACATACTGTACGTTCGTAATCTATTGGTTGATTGAGTGAATGAGTTTAGTTTTATGCCGCTTTTAACAATACTCAAGCAATATCACCGATGGGAGACACCAGAAATGGGCTTCGCTCATTGTACCCAAGGGGGAATCAAACCAGGGTTTTTGGTGTAACTAGTGAGAGCTTTAACCACTAGGCTACCCCACTGCCCCATAATCTACTGAGTCCAGTTAGTATGGCACTTGTGTACAGGCAGCGGCCCCGTATGTTAATCTTAAAAGAGGTTTTATCCGGTTTGTCAATAGGACTCGCAGCTGTTGTACACCTAACTCTGTCATGGTCTCCACCATTGAATGACAGGATGTGAAGATATTCTGCACCGATATAGTGTATAGAATGTGCAGGTATTCTGCAGTGATATAGGTGTACAGAATGTGAAGATATTCTGCACCGATATAGTGTATAGAATGTGCAGGGAGTTAGTTAGTTTTTCATTTTTGTTATAACTATTTAACTAATGACATCATTTTGTAAAACATCC